>NC_048426.1:6786256-6801629 GCF_013103735.1 Etheostoma cragini
CCCAACTGCTAATATTGCCTTGTGCTGGCTGTGGAAAACTATTATACTTACTTTTCTTTGTTCTTCCAAGTGCGAAGAGTCAAGCCATTGTTGACGGTCACCTTCCTATCAGGAGATATCAGTTTAATGAACAACTATGACGACCTCTCACCTGCCGTGATTCGCTCAGGGCTGAAAGGTATAAAAAGAAATATCTGTGACATTTTCAAACATGCTCATACATTGTGTTGATAATATGTCCCATAATGCATAAGGTTTTTGTGCTCCTTCACCCCACAGATGTTGAGGCCCAGTGGTGCTCCCAGGGAGACCTCCTGGCTGTGGCTGGCATGGAGAGACATGGGATTCCTGTCGACTCTATTATGAGAAACGCCCTTGTTAAGTTCTATAATGTCCAAGGGGAGCACATCTACACGTTGGAAACACCAGCACAGGTTAGTACTTTTTCAATTGAAGGATATATAATAGATGTCTAGGCAAGTCAAGTACTTATCCATCCATCCATCTTCGACCGCTTATCCGGTATCGGGTAAGTACTTATGCTACAGTAAAATGCTAAATTAGTGCTGAATTGTTTGTGTGTGTGTGTGTGTGTGTGTGTGTGTAGACTGGCATATACATTGATATTTTGAGGGTCTGAAGAGCCAGGGTTGGAAAAATTAACAACAGATAAATCAGTAATGTAAGAGATGTCATTAATATGTGCAGTAAATGTAAACAGATGTATGTAGGAATTCTTTTATTGTGGAAATTGTTTTACAGAGACCTATCACCACCATCTGTTGGGGTCACAGAGACTCTCGTCTGTTCCTTGCATGTGGACCAGCACTGTATGTGGTGCGTGTGGAGCACAGGGTGGCCAGCCTCCAACTTTTATGCCAGCAGGGCATCGCCAGCGCCCTGCGCGAGGAGAAAGACGTGGGGAAACTGAACATGCCCTCGCTGCTCTGCTCTTATGTCACCACTGCTTTTATACCCACAATCAAGGTGCATTCATCCCCTGATTAACTGCTGTGCTGTAACAATATTAGACAGCTTCTTACCAACTTCATTGATGGTGCAAAACCCCTGACTGTGAGTTGTTTTCATTTGAGTTTCCAGAAATCCTACAGCCCTTTCCTCTCTTTGTTCTAGCCCCCAATCCCTGACCCCAACAACATCCGTGACTTTGTCAGCTATCCTACGGCTGGGAATGAGAGGCTCCACTGCACCATGAAGCGAGCAGAGGACAGCCCTGAGACAGGCGGACCCTGCTACACCCTCTACCTTGAATATTTAGGAGGACTGGTGCCTATTCTCAAAGGAAGGCGCATTAGTAAACTCCGGCCTGAGTTTGTCATTATGGATCCAAAAATGGACAGCAAAGCAGGTAAGTTAAGACATTACAGGGTCTTATACTTTTCATTGGGATTATTTCTTTAGTAAGTTCAGTGAAAAGTGTCAACAGTGGGGTCTGTGGGTTATTGCCATGGACATTTTGTAATCCCACTCTAACAATGAGGAACCGATAGTAAGCTGTTCTCTCTCTGTATACCTTGGCTTGATCCTCCCCCACTGGTTGAGGTTGCCCCTTTCCGGCTGGGCTTTTGTGCCTCATGAGGTAGAGTGGTTGTCCACCCATCAGAAGGTCCGTGGTTCTTTCCCCTGCAGTCTACATGTCAAAAGTGTTCTTACTGAATTGCTCCTGATGTGTCAATGCGGTGGGAATGTGCGTGAATGTTTATTGGATGATCTGGTGGCACCTTGAATGGTAGCCTCTGCCACCAGTGTATGGTTGTGTGGTTGATAAGACTAGAACAGCGCTATTTAAATGAAGTGCATTTATACTAACCATTCTTTCGCTTCGTATCTAGCATCAAAATCAAAATCAGAATCAGCTTTATTTGGCAGGTATGAGGACACATACGAGGAATTTTTCTTTGGGACATCGTTGCTCACAATGCGCTTACACATACAAAACAACCAAACAATATATACATAGTGATATATACATACTCTAAACAGAAACAATGTAGACGTTTCTAAAGACAACAGCTCCTAATCTGCTTGACTAGATCGCAATAGGGGTGGGTGAGAAATTCACTTTTGGGGTAAACTGACTGAAAAAAATTGACGTTTTCAAAAACGAAATGCTTATTTGCGCTCTTGCAGAGAGCTAGGTGGAAACGGTAGATACGAAGATCAATCACTGGTATTAATCTTCTAATCTAACTAACGCATTAAAGCGATTAAGCATATTTCCCAAATGTTTTTTAGGTAAAATGGATTACAAGCTTTTGAAGTACTGATGAATGGAGCAAAAGACAAGACACTAGTGATGGCTTGCCTCAAGGTCAGAAAACCTTGTTCCTTATCTACTTGAAATTAAATCTGCGCCTTGTTCATCCCTTGAAACCTATGCTTTTTAAAAATAACTGCACATATGCAGTGTACCCATCATTCACCTTGAGTGAGAACCAATACAGACGATGATGGTGATGAATGCTCTTCTCTGCTGTTACATGGTCTGAGGCTTGATACAGGAATAGCCTGTACTGTGACCTGGCTGCATAAGGGTTGCATTTAGCTTGCAGTCCCACCAAACAATGACTTACTGTTATATTGTTCTAACGCAGGGGTAGATTAATGTTAGTATGTATGAGGACTCAGATCAAACTCACCTTTTTGGTTTGTGTTTTTTTTTTTTTTCAGAGGAGGTGTGTTTGAATCCCATGATCTCCTACACTGACAGCTGTAACTGCTCTGACTCCAGTGACATTGAGTTGAGTGATGAGTGGGTCGGGAAGAAGTCACCAAAGTTTTCCCGAGGAAACAGGTCATCCACACATTACACAGCCCTGAACCACAGAGGTTGCAGATGGTTTATTAGCATTTGTTTCAACTTGCCAGTAGAGTTTATTAATGTAACATAAATGGAAAACATCATATTGTCAAAAGAAATGATGGTTGAAAACCGTGCCTCTTTGTTTCAAAGGATGAACATGGAATCTAGAAAATCTCCGAAACTTTCACGCACCAATCAGGAAGGCCAACGGTCGCCACGGTTACCAACAAAGAAGCCTCCAGTACGCTCTCCCAGTCTGACGCGTCGAGAGTTTTCTATGGATGGGATCACAGAGGTGTGAATCTGCATCATCCGCTATTGATACTGTAGTACCTGAATCAGTCAAATGTTTCCCAATGAAATCATAATGTAGAAGTGCTAATAATTACCTGTAATGTCACAAAAGGCTTTCCAGTAAATCGTGAATCTGGAAGAATAGTAGCATGCTCAAATTTTTCTCTCACCTAAAATGTTCCTCCTTTTAATATTTCGTTGATGTTAAAATGTTAGTACCTCACCTACTACCTAACATATCTGGCATAATCCATTTCTTCTTCTTCAAAGCACAACTACCTAGCTCAAGTCACATCAAACATTTGGGGGACAAAATTCAAAATTGTTGGACTTGCTTCTTTTCTCCCTGCTAATCTTGGTGCAGGTAAATGTCCCATGAAACCACTCATACTGTACATATTACATTGACCATTCAGATGAATTTAACAATCGCCTTCTTCTATGTTTCAGTCATCTATAAGACAAGTCTGCTACATCTACAACCGAGACAGATGACCATCTACCTTCCAGAAGTGCGCAAGATTTCTCATGACTTTATGAGCCTGCCTGTGTTCAACCCCAATGTGTTCAGTGAGGATGAGGATGACTTACCAGGTGTGAATGAATATTGAACACTACATAAGAAATGAGTGTGAATGTATTTATTTTCAATTGGGGCTGCACAATATGGTTTTTTTTAACCATCATCGCGATATCAAGTGGTGCGATGAACACACTGCAAAATGCTGTGACGGATATCGCGAAAGACACTTGATTTTTTTGTTGTGGTGGGCTAAAACATCAGTAGAAATGCCCTTTAAAATGTGGCTTTTTATTTGTTTTAGCAGTGCCTTTTATATTCCATTCAACATTCAATTTGTTTAGTAAAAGAATGTTGGAAATTATTTCCTTTCTTCTGTTTTAAGTTCAACATGCAATTTGTTGTATTTTAGTAGAATACTTAAAGCAGCAGAAATTCAAAACTGAGTAGACTTTTAAATATAAGTTTGTTCATCGCAAGTAATGTCGTTATTGCGTTAACTTTATTGCATATTTTCCTCATATCGTGCAGCCCTACTTCCAATGCACCTGACTTTGTTTATAACATTTGCTATAAGTCACTTACACAGTCATCCTTTGTGTTTTCTATGAAGTGATGGGGCCATCTGGCGTGACAGGAGAGAATCCCCCTTGTACAGTCAACATTCCCATTGCTCCCATCCACAGCCCGGCTCAGGCAATGTCTCCGACTCAAAGTATCGGCCTGGTTCAGTCTCTTCTGGCCAATCAGAACATTCAGCTTGATGTCTTGACTAACCCTACAGCCACGGCAGCAGCTGCAGCTGTGGCGGCAGCAGCTTCTGTCCCTGTTACTGACCACGGGCAGGACGCGGCTCCAACACCGTATCCCATGCCAACTAGATACTCGAACCCTGGTCAAGCCATCTTCAATGGGCTGGAGATGGGTCCTCTTCTCCCTGGCACTCTTCCTCCCCCACCTCCACCTCACCATCTCCCACCGCAGCCTCACCCGCAGCGCTCTCATTCGCAGCAGCCTCGTCAACTGCCGTCCAAACAGTCCCAACAAATGCAGACACAGCCGCAGAAAATGCATCACCTTCAACAACAGCAGCAGCAGCAGCAACAACAACAACACCATCATCAGTCCCAGCAACAGCAACAGCAACAGCACCATCATCAGTCTCAATCACAGCAACAGCAACAACAACAGCAACAACAACACCATCATCAGTCCCAATCACAGCAACAGCAACAACAACAACAACAACACCATCATCAGTCCCAATCACAGCAACAACAATTACAGCAACAGCAGCTCCAACAGCAACATCAACAGCTCCAGTTGCAACAGCAACAGCTCCAGCAACTGCAGACGCTCCATCAGCAGCAGCAGGTCCAACAGCAACAACAAATCCAACAGAACCCCACGCACCAACAGCTGCACCACCAACAGCAGATCCAACAGCAGCAGCAGCAGATGCAGCTGCAACACGAGCAGATGCAGCAGCAGCAGCAGCAGATGCAGCAGCAGCAGCAGCAGATCCGCCAGCAGATCCAGGAGATGAGGCAGCAGCAGCAGCAGCTCCAGCAGCAGCACCAACAGATCCAGCAGCAGCACCAACAGATGCAGAGGCAGCACCAGCAGATGCAACAGCAGCTGAAGATGCAGATGACGCTACCGCCTCCTCCGACCGGCTATCCAACTATTTCGCTACACCAGATTCATCTCCTGCCTCCTCCTCCGACCACGGAGCCGGGGTTTGCCAGGGGGGAGCATGGACACACCCTTAAGCCGAGTCTTCCGCGGACTTTACCCCCCTTTAGTGACATGGATGGATCTGTGGAAATTCACATGAGGAAGGTGAATCCTCCTCCTCCATACCCGGGCACCGTGGTGTCCGCCGCTACAGCCGTCGCTACGCCTCAAACTCTCGTCACAAACTGTGACAGCCCGAGCGTCCTGTCGCCGGAGCTCTGCCTGAAGAAGGATGAGTTTTTGCTTCACCCAGTCACTTTACAGTACCCAACTCCTCTGGGGTATGAAAGGATCACCACATTTGACAGCAGTGGCAACGTGGAGGAGGTTTGTCGGCCCCGCAGGCGCCTCGTTCGCAACCAGAATGCGTACGCTGTTCACGGCTCGGCCACGCTTAAAGTCACTTCCTCTGAGAATAAAAAAATTCAGCTTCCCTACAGCTCAGCAACACTGAGTCGTCTCTCTGTCCCTCGCTACTCTATACCTAGCGGAGACCCTCCTCCTTACCCTGATCCGGCCAATCAAGTAACTGCTACACTTCCTCCTCCCCAGAGGATTGATAGCAGTCTGATTAATGCCACCCTACGTCGTGACCGCAGGGACGTGGGACTTAAAGTGCCACAGATGATGGAGAGCTCAAGAACCCTGCCCACCAAGGCTAAAATGAACAGTGCACTAGCACTCACCTACCAGCAGAGGGTGCCCACTGCATTGTACACATGCACACAGTGCAGCAGTCACAGCAGCAGCACCAGTGTCAGTGTTAGTGGCGGCGGGACCACAAGTAGTGGCATTGCAGGTGGCACGGTGGTGAGGCAGGACTTCCCACCAGGAAAAGGAGCGCATCACAGTACCATTATCGTGCATTCGAAAAGTACCTCGCCTATGTCCTCCCAGTCGTCTTACAGTCTGCTGAGTGCTGTTGACAACAGCAGGGACAGAACAGTTTACGTTAACTCCGCCTTCACGGAAGATGAGACTTTAAATCAGCAGTGTCACCTCGAGAAATCTGTGCGTCAGCTGACCCTCGGTGATGTCAGTTTGACACTTAAACGCCCCCCGCCCTACCAGTGGGACACCTCCACAACTGAGGAGTTCTGGCTCACCCCAGAACAAACAATGCTAGGCCCTCCACCAGGACCTCACAAACCGCCTCCCCTCATCATCAGTCAAGCTCAGCACCTGGACATGACTCGGCTTCCGTTTGTCCTCACGACTAAACCTCCAACCAGTCAGACAACGAGCACTCTGACTTTACCGTCAGGTTACCAGATATCTCTCTCTCCTTTTCCTCCGAGCGTGGGCCACAGCGGTTCTCCACTTCAGACCTTGCAGAACCCTTCACCTCAGTGCTCTCCAAATGAAGCGGTTGGTTCGGTCCCTTTTGCACAGCCGGAATCCAACTTGGTCTTGCCACCAGGCTATGCTCCAAGTCTTGCTAATTTGGCCTGCTGCCCTCTCCCTCCGATGTATCCAGGCGCCAGCTCATGTGCTGGACTGCAGCTGCACCCCGTCAGCCTACACCCCTGGAACCCTTACCCCTGCCCGCCTCCCATGCAGGACCCTCCAGCACCTCCCCTCCCTACCAAAACTCATCAGATCTTAGAGAAGCCCATTCTCTCACCGCCCCCTCCTACTGGGCCACCCCCACCACCTCCTCTCCCCCCTCCTCCTCCACCTACTGAGCTACCACCATCCAAAAGTGCCACAGATGATCTAGCGGAGTCTGCCAACAACTTTCTGGAGCCACCATCCCTAAATGAAAGCCCTGTGCTGCAGGAGTCCGAGCGCTTCAACAAGAAGAGCCGCAAAAGGCTGGACAGCAGGGCCGAGGAAGGCAACATGCCCACCGTCTCCGAGGGCAAATCTAGAAAGGAAGGGCGTGCGCTCTCTGACTTCAACACTCTCATTTCCAGTCCAAGGCTCAGCAGCAGAGAGAAGAAGAAGCCCAAGGGGCAGAGAGAGCAACTCAATAAAACCAAGAAAATGAGCAGGACCACAAATGAGTTCCAGGATAGCTCAGAGAGCGAGCCAGAGCTGTTTATTAGCGGCGATGAGCTCATGAACCAGAACCAGAGTAGTAAGAAGAGCTGGAAGAACAAGCGAAGCCTGCGCATGGCTAGTGAACTGGAGGAGATAAAGTGCCGCAAGGCAAATGAAAGAGAGGACCGTAGTTTGGGAAGCCAAGGGTTTGTCTATGTAATGGCCAATAAACAGCCATTGTGGAATGAAGCCACCCAGGTCTACCAGCTTGATTTTGGAGGACGAGTCACACAGGAGTCTGCAAAGAATTTTCAAATTGAGTTGGACGGAAGACAGGTAATGTGAGAGTGCTGAAATTAGTCAATTTCTCTTTTAATTGACTGAGAAAACCGCTCACTTTTTAAGCAAACATATGTATTAAACTATTCATTGATTTCAGTTTTTTAAAGGGGAAGACCTGCTGCTTTTCTTTTTCTTGTTTAAATATCTCACCTTGGGGCTCCAAATCAGATTTTTTTGCTATTTTCTGACATCCTGCACCAAAAAATAACAAGAAAATCGTTGGCAGTTTAATCAGTAATGCCAATAAACATGTTGCAGCCATAGATTAATTCATAAAAAAAAAATATTTTTAAATATATTTTTCTCTTTCTGTCTTTTTTAGGTGATGCAGTTTGGGCGAATTGATGGGAATGGCTATATCTTGGATTTCCAGTATCCTTTCTCAGCAGTGCAGGCATTTGCTGTTGCCTTAGCCAACGTGACTCAAAGGCTGAAGTGAAAAGGTTTTGCGCTGTTGTAGACCAATTCAAAAGAAACCATAATGATCTAGCACCCCGATGTGTGGGGCTAAAGCTGGGAATGTCAGTGTTGTGGTGGTTCTTTTTAATATACGAGTGGGTGTTGCACATGCGAACAATTTACAATCAGTCTGTTGAAGGCAATGTCAGTCTCGGTCGGTGGTCATGGAGACTACACCTGTTACTTAATCTTTTCTAGGTCATATGTTGAATGTACTTAAGCTAATTTGAGTTAGTATTCAAATGTTATTTAGTGAAGTAAAAAATGTTAAACAAAGGGTTAACTGAGTACATGTTGGAATGGATTTTAAAATCATTGTGAAGGTTTAGTAACATGTGGTGCTATATTTCCAAAGGACTAATTCAATGTATTTCAAATTAATAAAAAAAAATGATTTAATGTAAATAAAAATATACACGGCAAATACCTACATTGTTGGGAAGGATTGCATTCAAAATTACAAATGCATTTTCACAAAGCCATACCATATATGATAAAAACACTGCATTCATTCAAGTCAACTTCTTAAAAATGTAAAAGGTTCTATTATGCATATCAAACTGATTGTTGATGCGTTTTTTCCGATAACTTTATTTGTATCTTTATTCTTAATTCCAATGCCATTTGTTTGAGGCAGTGATTAGATTTTTAGTCTGTTTTGTTTGCTAAATGTCCTCTACATTATGTTCAAATTAATTAACATGCAGTTGAAGAACATAATGATTCTGCAACTGCAACATTAAGCGTTGACCACAGTTTATGTCACAGTTTGTGTATTTCTTTATTCATGATACTTCCGTGAAGTGGTGCAATGAACAAAAAGTAAATCATATTATTTTGGCCACTATACTGCAAATCATTGAGTCAGAGACGTTATAATCTGACAGTGTATTTTTTTTCATTTTTTCATGTGTAAATAAATGTACATGTCCTTTTTCTTTTCCAAAACTTATTCTACAAATTTGAGTTAATAACTTTAAGTTTGCCAAATAGTCAAATGCATTTGGCTGAAAGTTAGTTAGTGGGGAAGATTGTAGAAAATGGCCCCGTCCACACAAACAAAAGTGCGCATAAACACAGAGATCCTCTCAGAGACTCTCAGACTTGGTTGGTTCTGTTGTTTTCATTGGATGTTTATGATGCTACTATGATCAGTAGTTTGCCTCGTATGAAATCAGTGCTGCTTTAGATAGGTAGAGCTTGTGTGCAATAATGCTACATACATAGAACTGATGTTGTACTTGCAAAGGAAAATGCAAAGCTGCTTGCACTGTGTATTTAGTAAATTATTTATCATTATATGCTTAGAAAATTTTGCCTATATGTTGCTAATTTCAGTAATTTTGTAATTCACTTTTGCTTTAACATGGTATAGACAGTTTTTTGATGTTCACTTGTAGAAAAAAAGGTATTAAATACAACATAAAAAAATGGTTAAGTAGAAGTGAGATTAATGTAGATTTGGTGCTAATGTATAAAGAAACAAAAGTAGAAATGGCTGGACATGTGCCATTTGGTAAAATGTTATTTTAAAGTATATGAAGAAAGTATTTTGAGGGAGGCTACAGACGGTTTTTATTTCAGAGCTTTTCATTTAATGCAGCTTCAGAGATTTCAGCGACAGTGTGTGTGTCAGTTTATCAGCAATACTGCCTAATGAATAGTTGGTTGCTTGATTTTTTTTTTTCTCTTATTTTGTGAAGGAAACAAAAATAATGTGACCATAGGTTTACATTGACCTATAGGCTGGCCAAAATGTAATAAAAACGTTGTCCCAAATGTTTTTTTTGTGATTCATTTCCAGTTGGCTCTTTCACTCTGATGCAAAGTTATTGATCCCAGAAGCCCACACCACAGGCTTCCTGCTTCAGTCCCTTTGTTTTCAATTTATGAAGGGATCAACTGAATCTGTATGCAAAAAAAGTGGCAGATTCTTTATGATTTATTATTTACTAAGTCTAAAGTAATTTAGGAATCATTATGCATAAATTGTATAAAAAAAAACTCTAAACAATATTCATTGTACTTTTGTTTTGTGTAAAATGTTCTATACAAAATTAGCATTTAATGTAAATATATACAATTAAATACTAATTTTATCATATAAACACATCATCATACATATTTATAGGCTAGCAGATGCTACATAGGCTAATAGGCTAATTTTATTATATTATTTTCTTTATTTTACATATTGTAAGTAGCCTACCTTTTCTTAGTTTTTGCATAAAACATGAAATAATTGTTATTACATTAAAAGTCCTTTGCCAGTAATAATGATAAAAACATGACTTTATCAGAAACATAAAGAAGGCAACGTTGATCATTTAAAGATGAAGTCCAAATATTTACAGTCTAACTTTTAATGACAAATATGTTGCACCCAAAGGAAGACTGAATCGCTTGTGCCACCGGAAGCTGCGGACAGAGGCTTTTATTTTGAAAGAAAGTGTCTTTACTGTGTCATTTGACGTTAGCTAGTTGTTAACTAACGTAGTTAGCTGGCTCTAGACGGGGGCTTATTGTCGCTGAACAGAGGCAGGAGCTGGTCGTCTGCTGTCGGGGTTCTCATGTGTGTCGTTATGCCGGGTCACCGTCGCAAGTTCCGTCCTGAATAATTGGAAACATTTAAAAATGGATTCGCAAGTTAGTCTTCAGCAAACAGGTTAGTGACTTCCTTGCACTGTTTTGAATCAGCTGAATCAATGCGATTAATTTCATCATGAATGACATGCCCTTTACACTCAGCAATGTCCAAACTTATTAAGCCCTTTTTCAGTTTCTTAAGTTTGACTCATTTCCGTGTTTTTCACAGCAGATAACAGCACTCCAGCTGAATCAGCAGAGCTTCCCCCGAGGATGAGCAGACAGCAGACTCTCACCCTCATATCAATGGCATCTGTCAACTTCAGTTCAATGATCTGTTACTCAATATTAGGACCCTTTTTTCCCAATGAGGTAAGACATAAGCCCGCATAGGGTTCAATTGACATGTTAAAGGAGAATTCCTGTCGATTTCAACACGCAGCTCTGTTGTTTGTAAATGTGGAGTTCTGTCAGTAGAGAGAAAAACGAAAATAATTGGTTTTGCCTACACCACGTTATCCTGCTGCTAGCGTTAGCACCAAACAGGCTAAAACAGGGCAAGTTTTAAACTTGTTTTTAGCCTCTTAGCATGTAAAAAATGTCATTAAAAGTGCCTACCCATGTGTAGTGATTCCTTCACTTTTTAAAATGTAATACAGTCATAAAAATTAATAAAACATCCTTACTTAATTCAACAAACTGAGCGACTTTGCTGCTCCAGGATCGCTACCAGGTCCTTACAGACCAGTGTGGTGGCCAATGGGACAACTAAATATTTCTCTGTAACTTAAACTACTGAGTCAGTTTTCAAACACACAGTACTGACTCTAACACCGTGACACTATGTTTTAACACTTCTTTGACAATTTTGGCAGTATATTTAGTTTTTGAGGTGTCTTTTTTTAACATCCGGCCCGGGACTACAGTGAAAGTTAGTTCTAAGCTAACTCCAGCGCCTTTATATTTAAGAGAAAAGCAAAGTCACTGACAAATAAACCAAATAAAGCAAACTGATTTTATAGCATTACAGTAGCAGCTGTTCAGCAAAGTTACTTAGGTTAGCTTAAATGGTCAATACATACTCATGGCTCTATGTATATCTTTTTTATCTGTATTTATATTTTTCCATTACGAGTACTTACTTTTTCAAGATTATTTATATTATGGTTTCACTTCAATATCATTTTTACTAAGATGGCCACCTCACTTTACTTTACAATATCTTTTATAGAATGCCATTTTACAATAATTCAGTACTTTTTGCACATTGTCTGTTTGCCTGTTTGCTGTTTGCTGTAAAAAGGGAATGTCCCCATTGTGTGATGAATAAAGTGTTATCTAATCTAACCCTAATAACACTATTTTCAACCCATTCCAAAGGGGACCGTATTACAAAGTGAAACGTAGCATTTTACAGCAGTGATTTGTAACTGGCATTAGCCTTTTAACATCTTGTCGATTTTAAAATTGAGTCTGTTTCCGTTGCTAGAAGCTGTTAACTAATGCAAATCACACAAGTGATGTGTAACGTCAAATAGCCAAAGCAAGACAAAATCAAAGAGGAAAAATACAGGAAAAATAATTTTTAGGATGAATTGTTTTAGTGTATATTTACAAAGACATATATTTAAATCAGGGCTACTGTTAAAGGATGTAATTGTTCAAATAAAATAAAAATATTTGATCACAAAAAAGGATGTGAAAAAAACTGCTGTAATGCTCATTGGTGCATGTCAGTGTACAGCTCACACATCAGAGAGGCGTCCCCAGTTCCCTTCAACATCTCCGTAGTAGTGTCTTCTGCGTGGAACGAATGAGCAAACATGTGCTTAGACATCAGAAAGCCTCCCTGAAGACCAACAAATGACTGACAGTCATACTCATCGGTCTCAGGGGACGGCGGCTGAGGCCGTGTGTAATAACTGCTCAGCAAAGGTTAGGCCGCAGGGTAGAAATATGATAGTACTGGTCAACCATTTGAAGCGTTAATTCATAACACACAGTTTTCTTTTGACTGCATTTTTCATACATATTTTACATTTATTGGCTACCACATTACATGTCTTTATTCATTGCTTTTGTTACTAAGATGGTGTGTAATAATCAACTAATAAATGCCTCACATGCATATTTCTACACAGGCAGTCAAGAAGGGAGCCAGTCAAACTGTCATTGGTCTCATATTTGGCTGCTACGCTGTCTGCAATTTCATTGGCTCATTAGTAATGGGGAAATATGTAAGTATATGGCTCTCTTTCTTATAGTATTATATGAAGTGGGATGTGCTGCCCAGATCTACAGTAATTTACTCTCTGCTTGTTGTTGTACCAGATTGTCCAAATTGGTCCAAAGTTTATGCTCGTAATGGGGCTTTTTGTTTCGTCGGGCTGCACCATTCTCTTTGGGTAAGTGTTGGTTCTTAATAATAATAATAATAATAATAATGATAGCTACAGAAAACATAATAAGCACAAATTTGTTACTAAGAGTTGTTTGGCTGCATATCAATGAAGTCTGTCAAGTCTTGATACAAGTTATTTCTCTGTACTAAAGAGCTCCATTGCTAAATCCTCAAGGAGCCACACTGTTGTACCATGTCCCTACAATGTAAGGAACTAAAGTTTTTTTTTTAGTAAAATTCACATACACGTAATTCATATTACACTATAAACAATGTAGAGCACCAGGTGTGTATGAATCTGCAGATAGAAAATGTTCCAACAAATGCATCATTTTCTCCAACATTTGCTTTAACTACAATGCCCAGCTGGCTTATAAAATGATTTTGCCCTTTTTGGTGAAACAATACATCTTTGAAAAAGAGTTACATCTTCAGTAGGAATGCATAGAGTTGGCTCTGAGAGCCACAGACGGGGTTGGAAAGTATTGAGAGACGGGATTGGGATTCATGGGATTGGTTGACCGTAAGAAACGTGTAGAATATTGTCAGCGTCACCTTAAAAATGGATGTAAAAATACATAATTTGTCAAATTGTAAGTGCAAGGTCAGAAAATGACAGAAGCTGGCGTATAGCACAGTATTTTATTGACAATATGTACAAGGATGCTTGTGAATGTATTGTTATTCCCTACTTTATTTGAATGTGTATCAATGTGGATTTGTGATTTCATGTAGTGTAAAAACTAGTTGTAATATCTTTAGTTGGACTATTTAAGAACAAACTTAACAGCCTGTTTTGTCATTTTGTGTCAGTGTTTCTATTTATTCTTTTTATTATTTTTTTGCTTTCTTGTCTCGCAGGTTACTCAATCGGGTACCTGCAGGACCTGTTTTCATCACTCTGTGCTTCGTAGTGAGGTCCATAGACGCCTTAGGCTTTGCCGCTGCGATGACCTCCTCTTTTGCCATGACAGCAAAAATATTCCCAAACAATGTGGCAACTGTTTTGGTGAGTGTAGACAACCCTTGTGCGACTGGCATGTTGTTTAGGAGACATTAGAGTCACAAGAAAACCCCCCCCAAAAAAAATATGCTTAGGGTTGTTTTGTATCTCCCAGTACTACCAGTGTCATGGCAATTAATACATACCTTGTGGCATGTGTAGCAATAGCTGTTATGCTGCGGAAATGCTCAGATTCTGCTTACATATTTCAATGTGCTGCAATTCTCTCTCTTTAGGGTAGTTTGGAGATTTTCACAGGACTTGGTCTGATTCTGGGGCCCCCGATTGGAGGGTGGTTCTACCAGTCGTTTGGATATGAAGTCCCTTTTATGTTTCTCGGATGTTTCCTGTTGATCATGGTTCCATTCAACATATACGTCTTGCCAAACATAGGTAACGGTTTCAACATATTATTTGCTATATCTGAGTCAATTCAATAAGTTCATTATTATTTTCTCGGATTTGGACCGTGAGCTGTAATTTGTGCTCCTGTCCGCTTAGATTCAGACCCCTCGAAGGATTCATTCTTCCGACTTCTCACCAAAGTGAAAATCGTCCTGATCTGCTATGTGATATTCACTCAGAGTGCAGGACTGGGCTTCTTGGATGCCACTTTGTCCCTGTTTGCTATGGAAAGGGTAATTTTCTGTCTTTTGATAAAGTCAACTTATTGCGGAAAGAAAGTTTATCAAGCTTTGCGCTGAGAATGAGTTTCCCCCCCTCCACCTCTTTGTTGGATGTAGTTTAATCTCTCATCTGGCTACGTGGGACTCATCATGCTTGGTTTGTCGTTACCATACTGTCTGGCATCACCGCTGATTGGGTATTTTACTGATAAATATCCCGTGAGTATGAAAGTAAATGTGGATTATTCTTCCTAATGTAAGTTTGTCATATGAAGTAAATCCCTTATGTGTGTGTGTGTTGGTGTTTTATCAGTCCACCAGGTCTTGGTTCATAGTGTTGGGAGGTGTCGCCACAGCCGTTAGCTTCTCAATGCTCGGCCCCGTCCCTTTCCTTCACATCCCGAGGTGAGCATGTGGTGAAGATGGAAAGTCACAAAGACTCTCTTTATTAAAAGACAAGTCCCACATTTTTGGAAATATGCTTATTCCAAGCTATTGATCAATTGTTTGTTTTGTTTGTATAGCGGATGGGAAGCACCATTAAGTCCTAAAAGTGACATAAGGCAAAGTGTAATACCACAGACCCAACACCCCCCCC
>NC_048426.1:6801734-6861968 GCF_013103735.1 Etheostoma cragini
ACACACACACACAGTAGTACAATCTAGCCAATCCTCCCAACCCCACCCCCCTGCTACCCAGGAATTCCATGACCAAATAAACCAACAGTAGTCCGGGACAAAGGAATTCATTAACTGAGATAGTTTCCTCTATGATGATCTCCCCTGAAATAACCAACACAACATATATTTTAGTAAACAAAGAATTTTCATTTAGAATATTATGTATAGTACATGTATGATTTGTACGCAAACTACATTAAATTAAAAATTAATTATTTATAATTAAACACTGCTTTTCTCAGGGTCTCTTTGACCAGCAGATAATATTTTGTGTTGTTGACGTTATTTAATCGAACAGCAGAAAGCTCCAGCGGCGCAATATCCCGGCGAGAAGAGAAATGTTCCCTCTAATATGATCTGTTTATGTAATATCTTACAGCCTGCAGCCTTTAATTTTGGCTTAGCAGAAAGACTGGAAACAAGGGGAAACAACGTGTGTGCGTGTGTGCGTGTGTGCGTGTGTGCGTGTGTGCGTGTGTGTGTGTCAAACAGGATAGCCTGTAATTGTAACTTACATAAAAGAGTTGAGTACTACATAAATGAGTTGAGTACTTCCTCCAACAAACACTAACCGTAAGTATTGTGTTGCTGCCTTAACATTCAAGATTCCCATAGGTTAACGATACTAACTTGTATGTTTTTCTGTGTTTACATGTGCAGTAATCTGTGGTTGCTGATCATCATGCTTGGTGTAATCGGGTTTTCTCTGGGCGTAACTGCAATCCCAACATTCCCTGAGATCATCACATGTGCAAAGTGAGTGGCTTCACATGTCGTGCTACTACATTCATTTGTATGTACGTGTACAGTACATACAATGCAAAGTGAAACATTATTTTCTTTCCTTTGTAGTGAACAAGGATATGAAGAAGGATTAAGCACTCTTGGAATGGTGTCTGGACTGTTTGGGGCAGTTTGGTCCATGGGGTAAATCCCAAAGCCATGTGTTTGTCAGTAGCCGTCTGAATCTAGAAAAAAAACAGCATAGATATAAAATCAATTGTCTCACTGGTTGGTACTTATTTCCTGCCCTTTTGATTTTTACTGTTTTGATTTTAAAATGTAATTATTTTTTTTTTAAAGGATGTTTTATGGCCCAATTGTGGGTGGCCTTATTACGCAACATCTGAGCTTCGAGTGGGCAGCTGCAGTCCAAGGAGGCTTGGCGCTGTTGGGTGTAAGTATCAGTTTGTGCACTATTCACATGAAAAAAGGACACATGAAGCTATCACTTGCTGGTATTTTGGCATTAAGGTCTGGGCCATATGATGATATTGTCAAAATGCTATAAAAAATTGTCTAGTGTATCTATTGATTTTATCCCGACGTTAAAAAACAAACAGCTGAGCTCTATTTCAGCTAAATTTATGTCATTTGGACAAAGCTTTATGTTGGTATCCTTGAATATTATGTTAATTTTGCACTCTGTGCTTTTCATTTGTCAAATATTTAAATTGGCAGTATTCACAAATAAGCTTTACCATGTTGGTATTTCATATAGACTATTTATTTATTTATTTATTTATTTATTTAATGAATTACCATAAAACATGCTATATTGTGATGTATTTCGTAGAATGACATATATCCTGATAGAAGATTCCGGCCATATTGCCCAGCCCTGTTAGCATTGTTATTGTGTTCTTGTGTTTTGAAAGAGCCCAGTTAACAGTTTTATGGCCATGTTATAAAGAATAAAGGATTAGTTTCTCGTGCAGTCAGCCTGGGGACAAAGTCAGTGTTGAATGTCAGTGTGACAAGACGGGAGGAGACTCTGAAAGTTCTGCTTAACTTGTTTGGGGTTAAACACACCACGACGATGGATAGAGAAAGAAGCGTGTGATTCTCTTTTTTTTGGCAGTTACTCACATGAAACTCAATGACCACACTGTTCTCAGGCCCTTTTCCTCGCTGTGTATTACCTGAGTCGTCTCCAGCAACATCGAAGGTAATCATTAACCTCCAAATGAAGATAATCACATTTATGTCAGATACTAATCCTCGTGTTGTCTTCTCCCCGACCTAGATTTTTAAAATGATCTTATCACTTTTTCGACATTTGTCAACTTTTTCTGAGCCTTTTGACATTTTTGTGGCTTTTAAAGATTTCTTTTTACATTTGTCACTTTTTTGACATTTTTGTCACTATGTTTGACATTTCTTCACATTTAATTCACTTTTATTGACATTTTTGTCTTGTTTTTTTCAATGTTCAATTTTTAAAATAAAATAATAACAACAACAAAAAACTCCAAATGCTATAAAATTGACCAAAAGAAACACAAATTCAATGAAAGTAGTGAACTGATTATTTATTCAACTTGTGAGGAGCATTGTTGGGAACCATCCACGTTACTTTTTTGGAAAATGTATTTGAAAGAAACCCAAATTTGTGATATTTTTGGAAAGGGGTCAAATTTGACCCAAAGACAACAGGAGACTTAGTTAGACTAGTTAGACTTAAGTTGTGCAGTTTCCAAGAACATGCTGGGGCTAATACTCACTTTTATGTTTAAATGCAGCGTTCGAGTAGATAGTCAACGGACAGATGAAAGGACTCCTCTCCTGACTGAATGAAGCCCTCAGCAACATGTGGAAGGACGCCATACCGTACAAAACATGCTCTAAATGTCTCAGCTGCTCTGGGCATCAGCTTCCAAGTTACACAAATGGTTCCATTGTTATTATTACCAAGAGCTTTTTAAGTTATGTTTTTGGTGTGGCAGGGACTGTGATGCTTTCTACTTAGATCATGGGAATATTGCCCTCAAAGACAAAAAACAAAGCAGTACGAACTTTAAGATTGTACAAATTAAATAGATTATTTCACATTGTAAATGATTTTGAGTGAATATAGTCAACCACTGGAAAGTCCAGACAAG
Organism: Etheostoma cragini; assembly: GCF_013103735.1. Lineage (NCBI taxonomy): Eukaryota > Metazoa > Chordata > Actinopteri > Perciformes > Percidae > Etheostoma > Etheostoma cragini. The sequence goes on from NC_048426.1 coordinate 6,804,659, forward strand.
CTAAATGTGCCTTTTGTTCTAAAGCTCTGCTGTATTAATGATCTTAGTTTTCTACGTCACATGAACCGACTTTCATGTTGAAGTTACACAAGTTAAGAGCTGCTGACCACATTCATGGCAACATGAAGGGAACAAGCACCATCATAGTGAGCCTCATAACATTCAGTATCATTTATCGTAACAAGGAGCATTGTCATGTTTCCTTCCAGTTAGTGATTTTGTATGTTGTGCCTTCTTTTCCGACTCCAGTTTGAAGATGTTTGCACCGATTTATTTTGCACTAAATAGACAGTAAATATATGAAAGAAAAACACCCACCTGTGTGTTCACTCACTCTATCCACCACATGTCTGGGTACAGTTGGTAAAATGGCATGAAGTCAACGTGACCTGACATCATACACTGTCACACCGTCACGTACAATGCCTGCTTATATTTTGACAGACAAAATGACATAAGGGTACCCAGTTGTCATTAGTCATTAGGTGTTTTTTAATTCCCAGGTGTTACCCCAAAACACAATCTAACTTGATGAATTCACACATTAATTTATAGGTAACTCAAATATTTCTTTAAAATTATAGCAACAAGCAGAATACTTGATACCTGATTCTGCATCGTTTCAGGTCTGTTCCAAAAATGAAACGCATACCATACATAATCAAAATAGCCCTTAAGCATATTTATTCAAACATTTTAAAATTTAAAAGTTTGACTTTAGATATGATTTATAGAAAGAGCTTAACAAAACATTTGGAAATAAATAATCTATTTTTATATACTGTAGCTGTGAGGATGTCGCATATAAACAAATGTATCTATTACAGGCTAAGAAAATAAAACAATATTTAGAATATAATTAGAAATTAGTAAAAATGTACACATACACATTCTTTATGCAAAGAATTTTTTTTGTGGACAAATCTTTATACTTCATTTATCAATCTGCATCACGTACAAAATAGGACATTTTGACTGTTCAAATATGTACAAACGGTAAAAATTTCTACACACCTGCAGAGTTTACTGCCATTACAAAAATCCCTTTTTATGAAAACAAAATAAAGGTGAAAGCACTCTAGTTGAAAACAGTCAATGTGCCCTAAGCTTATGTATCAGGCTGGAAGGCACCATTAGCCCGGCCTGTAGGTCTCGTGGGGAGAGGTCTGTCTGTGGATCTGCCTCTCCTCCTGGTGCTCAGCGACTCGGAAGCATCTGCGTCCGAAAAAGTGGCTCGATGTGAAGATACAGGGACTCGTGGCTTTTTCACCTTCTTTTTCCTTCTGGCTCTGCAGGAAAATAATCATTCACAATTAGGATTTGGTATTTTGAAACCGCAATATAACATGTCAGTTATGCCTGTTGTCATGTCTAATTTTGTTTAAGAAAGCCAACACTTGGAGCCCCATGCAGTGTTTGTTAACCATGACCCTGTGAATGTATTCAGGAGGATTTAAGCACAGTCCGCTTCTCACCTGGCATCAGTCAACTCAGGTTCTGTGTCCGAAAAGGTCGGCTCAGAAAGAAACCTCAGTTCCCCAGAAGAACTAATTGCAGCAGTTACCTTGGAAAAGTAAGGAAAGAGATGAGATAAAAGAAAATGAAAATCCATCTTAAATCTAGGCCACAATTAAAATGCACATAATATTCTAAATGCAAATCCCTAAAAAGTATACATTTAAGTGATGATTTTTCCCCAAATCCCCAAGTATTCCACTTGTAGGCTGATTAGTGGCTGATGATTTGACATAGTTTTGACTTCTTTTTAGGCTGAGCATGATCGTTGTTCAACTCAATGTGTCATATGGATGATATGACACATTGAGTTGAAGACAAGACGGACACCACCTGCTTTGTCTCCATGATTCAATTTTAAAGAAAAAGTAAATTCTAAAGGCCTTGAGAAAGGTACTTGTGACAGGAACATCAACTCCTTTTAAATGTTTCAATCCAGAGCCGATAAGTGTGTGCAAGAATTGACTTGTTGTCAGAATCAGAATTCCACTGTAGCTCAGGAAACCATCAAGAGGAGGCACATGCACATGGCCCATGCACACATGGATAATAATAAATAAACACAAAAACTCTAACATAAATGGAGAAAATGACTACAGCCATGCTCAAAGCTCTGTGAGGTTTTCCTTTGGCACAGCGGTGCTTTAGCAGTGAGTTGTGAACAAGGATGTTTGATGGTCAAAACAAAGACTAAGGAGTATCACTTTACCAAACAGAAAAATATGCACCATAGACATAAGAGAGAGAAGACATGCATATGGAGTACAAGAAAGGTATTCCCCTGTTACAGCCACACCATTTCACCTTTTAGGTAAAATAAATAAATATACAAATCCAGGTCAGACGCCACTGTATTATTCTCCTTACCCTGGTTGGTGTTGACCTCTCAACTGTCCCCTCAGACAAGGCTGCATGTGCCTCTACAGACACCTCTTCATTGAAATCTCCTACAATGTAAAATAAAACAGCATCTTGCACCACATTTGGACTTTTCATGGACCTTATCCACTAGGTGTATCACAAGACATTCAATTCACTTACCCTGATCTGCTATATAAGAAGCTAGAAAATATCCCTGCTGCCCATTGGCCAGACGCCCAAACCACCAGTTGTCATTGTCTTTGTACAGCACTTGGATGACATCACCGCGCCGTATGGTCAGTTCATCAGACCGATTGGCTCTGTAGTCATAGAGAGAGACCACCTGGAAGAGGAACACAGAGGTGGAGGGGTTGAATGTGAGAGGGGAAAGGTTGCATGCGAGGCTTGCAGCTAGAGTGGATACTTACTACTTGTTGAACGGGGGCGGAATCTGTTTCCACACTGATGCCTGAAGAAATGTGGTCAGGAAGGCTCTGATGAAGAAAAAGAACACTTTTAGTAATAGCAACTTTAGAGGACATACTGTATAGTCTTGCATTGCCAGACCTATCTCCACAGCGCTGTGGAGTAAGGTCTGGCTACACCACACAAACCTTAACGGATAGAAGAAAAAAACAATCACAATTGTCTTTGCAGCACTAAGCTCCGGACAGTGGCTCTGCAAAATAGTCTCGGGAAGGAACTTGATTTGGTGGAACATTAGTAACCCGCAAAATAAAACGCCACACACAATATTAAATGAAGTTAACTGTTCACACAATACAGTAACGTGAGCTATTTAAATTAGCTGAACACAAGGTTAAACATAGTGTGCTCTTACAGTGTATCACTGCGTGTACTTTGACCGCAGCAATCCCCACCAACCGGTCCCAAAATGTCCCAGTTTCCAATTGCCATTCCGAATGGCATAAACATATTCTTTGTAAAGCTTTACAATCATTCCCAGCAGGAACCAAGCAGGCATGCCCCATTGCACGGTCAACATTTTCATTTACAGAGTGTAGCTTGCTAGCTCGAAGTTTGTCGTTTCCTGAAGTAAACACACAGAGTGTGCAAGGTGAGGGACATTCTTTTAGGCAATTATCCTGGAAATGTACTTCCGTTGATCCAGACTAGTGGACATATGATCTTCGGCAGACCCCATTAGCAGTTACAGGAATCTTGCAGTAATGTGTGGTTAAGATTTGGTTGACAAAGAAAAAAACCAAAAAGACACATTAAAAGTATTACATGACGACATACACTATGAACAGCCTTACCGTCTGTAGCCTGAAAGACGATGCTCCTTTTAGATGCTGACCAACTGGACTGAACCCGCCTGAAATTAGAAGAAAAAAAAGGCAGAAATTAAAGATAAATATTTAACCTGGGACTGCTACACAATCCAGTGATTTGTGTTTACAGAATTCACTCACGTACACAAGTAAAAATCACAAGCGGCCCATCTTTGTCTCTGTGTATGGTGTACATGCTTCAGGAGACTCTAGACCACAATGCTAGAATCATTTGGTCTTGGTCACCACGTGCTGTACTTTGCACAGCTCTAATCTCGGAAAATATTTGACCTCACAGAGTGGCAGTAAAGCCATTCATTGGTTAAAGACAAATAACAGTGTGATTAAGTGTAACAAGCCACTCACGGTTTTGGGTGCTCAGAGCTGCCTGAGGAATTAGCTGCTCCGCTAGAGAACCAGACAGCTGCAGCTTGGAGTGCGGCGACAGGAGAGACGGAGGTGGTAACGAAGCATTTAATCCCGTCTGAAAAGAAAAAAGCTCAACATAAGTTGTCTCGTTTATTTCAAAATAGCAGTGATTTAATAAGTATTCAGGTAGACCTGCTTAGGTCTCCTAATGCATATTATGGTCAAGATGAAATAAAACTTTAAATATAATACACAATACATTATTGCTGCCAGCAGAATTCCCTGGGTTAACAAACGGCCCAGAGGACAGTCAATGCACTTCTGTGACGCTGTGCTAATCAAGATTTGAGTGAATCATTAAAAACAGTCTATAACTTTCTAGACTTGTTTCTGTGGTGTGTTCCTTTCTCAGCACTTGAGACGAAATCCCAAGAACAAGCTGGTTTAGACCATAGACTGTATATAAGGAGGGTTTAGAAAGCGGTTACAGGTTACATCACCTTTACAAAAGAGCACTAATCAGAAACTCACTGTGCCAGAATCTGTTGTGAACCTCCTCCCTGAGTGAGAAAGACCCATTTTGTCTGCAAACCAAACACAAAAAAGCAGAATATGTTCCATGTAAATAAAGGGACAGCAGTGTTGTAAAAAAAAAAAAAAACAGTTCAAATCTGAAACACATACAGTACCTTGCTCATACATGTATCCAGAAGTTGAAGACCTCAAATGTGGGTCCTAAAATTGATTTCAGAAAGGGAGTTTTGGTGTTTATTGAATTTCTGTATTTCTCTATATACTAATTTTAGAGTAACATAAGAGCAATATTTACAAGTACTGAATCCAGTTGCTTCTTAACACACTGCATTTTGAATGCAAGTCTTGATGCTTGTGCAAACTGATCCATGGCTGAAGCAGCAGACATCCTGTCCAGTCCTGGGTCAGGTGTGTTTCTGGTGGTTCTGGGGTCTGTAGATATGGATCTGCTTGCAGCTTTTATATTGTGAACCTCCAGCTGGGAAACTGTGTGATACAGCATGATAGTCTAATGGCAGTTTGTATTTGAATGCTTTGTATGTATCAACCAAACCAAATAGCTCCGCTGACTGAAATAACACCTAGATATGAAAACTAAGTGAGTAGAGTTAATTAGCGATTCAGGGGCTGCATCCACACCCAAAGAAGCAAACAAACCTCTGTGATCGTAGAGGTACACATGGACAGGCTGGCTCTGACCGAAGGCGCTGAAAGCAACCATGTTTTCGTGGGGGTGGAAGGACACGCTGTGGAGAGCAGTGGAGTAACCAAGCTCAGAGTAGACGGCAACTTGGTCACCTGAGAAGACAGAACAACGGACAGTTGGAGTGACTAGGCAGAATACTTCTAAACTGACAGAAAAATAAGCCATAAAACAAAATAAATTAAGGAGATAAATGTGTCACCTGTGTCAGTATTCCAGACATATGCCATCCCATCTTCGCTACCAGAGAAGATTAAGTTCCCGCATGGCGTGAAAGTGCTATAGATTCTCTCTCTGTAGTTTGTGGCTCCGGTGTACTTCTTCACAGCCAGGCTGAAAAGGGCAGACACATAGTTGAAAAGATGGATCATGGATATTTTTGAGTTTCAACAAAGACTGTATGTTTTTGGACTGTAAATATAAATATTTTCTTTGCAACACAATGTGTTTCATACATTTTTTAGATGATACTTCCCACTGAGATAAAAAAGTCCCATCTGTAATTTAGAGAAACAGTGACTATGGTTTAAAGTGAGACTTAAGACACCAGCTCATTTTGTCTGCATTTAAGTTATGAATGGTGACATTATTTGGTTTCAGCAGCTCTAAAACAAGTGTATGTATTCTATCTAACCCAGAAATTAAGTGTACCTGAAATGTAGTAATAATAAGTCAAGCTACATAATCTAACTTCTAGCTGCTCTGTGCTGTCAACTTTGTGAAATATTGTATAATGTGTTGGTAATACTTGACTTAATAACCCCAACCAGTTGTCAGACACCGCCTACCAAGAGCCTGGGTCTATCCAATGTTTCTGCCTAAAAGGAAGTTTTTCCGCGCCACTGTCGCACTGTTGCTTGCTCTGGAGGAGACTACTAGAAGTGTTGGGTCCTTGTAAATTATGGAGAGTGGTCTAGAACAACTCTAACTTTAAAGTGTCTCGAGATAACTCTTGTTATGAATTGATACTATAAATAAAATTGAATTGAATTAATACTGGTGCTTTACCAGGGCAAATACATTAAGAGAATGCCATTACTTAAAATGGCATTCTCTTCGCTAAGATCACCACCAAAAAAATCAGTAAGCCTCTTTTTGCACTGGGTAAGTGAAGTGGCTACACAGCAAACCCCTAAACCTGCAGCGACACTCAAAAATCAGAACAGAGGTCACGGTTTCCTGTAATTACAGATGGTTCTTTTTAGGTTATGTCTCCTCTTATTTACATTCTCAAGTCCATCATCCGCAAGACACTGTCTTTGGCATGGATGAGCAGGCACCGTCCATTTGGATGGAGCTGCAGCATGTTGATGGGGACACCTCGGAGGTCACTCTCATCTAATTTCTGCCAATACAAAAAGAGCTTAGATTCACATTTCTTTACAATTTTGATCTACTGCCCAAGCAGACAAATCTAAAGTATACTGTATGTACAATATCCTCTCTTGTACCTTCTCTATACACCAGCGATGACATGGCGGATGCCGCTTGCTGTCGTTTATTGTAGTTTTCCACACAAGGATTAGGCCTGTATTGTCAGCAGAGAACATTCTCCTTCCTAATTACAACAAATACAATGAAAGGAACATCAGTTATGAGAAGGCACAAGTAGAACATTCTTCATCTCCTTACAAAAGAAGCCAACCGTCACATTTCATAAACACAGAGAGCACCACAATTTGATTTACAATAGGCAGAAATAGTATAAATACTTAATATAAAGTCCCTCAGAAATGTACTAAAAGGCACACAAGCATGCTCACATACAAAGTGTTTCAAGGGGTGTCTGTATGTGTGTGTTTTTTCCCTTCCTTTAAATGCCACTGCCTGTGGATTTTGTTTAGGACTATGAATTGTGTAATAAAATCCATCTTGGTGGTCAACTGACATTAAAAAAAAAATAGTTCAACAGCTAAGGCAAGACATGTGCAAGTTTCATGCATAAAGACTTTAATCAAGGCCCATCAACGTGCTATTTTATGTAACATTATGTAACACACTTCAGGGAATAATTCTTTGCATTCATTCCTAACTTGTGCAGGGTTGTGGGCCAATCCCTGCATGCACTGGGTGGCACACAACATGGACAGGTCACCAGTTTATGAAAACACAATACCTTCAGAGTCAAAACAAACTGAGTTGATGAAACTGCCGTGACCCTCAAACTCCTGCAGCAGCTGGCCATTCACATCATCGACATCAAGCCTCCACACTCGTACCAGAGAGTCGTAACCCCCGGTTACCACCAGGTTCTGGGCTGTGGGGTGGTACTGAGCACAGTACACAAAGGATGGATGAGGGAGCACCTTCTGGGCTGTTATCTGAAGCCTCTCCACGTTCCACTCTCTGAAGGAGGAGGCCAAGAAAAAATTAAATAATGCAAACAATTCGTTATAAAATAAAGTCTGTTCTTTAAATAAGACTCTGGAGTCAGACAATCACAACAGCCCAAAACATGCGGTGTCACTGGTAACATAAAGACAAAGTGAGCTACTACGAAGGGTGCTTACTCCCCCTAGAGGTGCTACAGCAAACAGTTGTTACAGCAATTCTAGTCTGGATCAAGTATATTTCCAGGAAAAACGTCTGCTCCGCTCCGGATGTCAGGCTTTGCCCTTCTGCTTCTGCTCTCTGTGTGTTGATGTTCTTAAATCCCTTCGCTTTGGGAATCAACAACAACCTTTGAAGTTCGCACTAAGAAGCTAGGAGCTGAAAAAGGCCAGTTCTAAAGAAAATCTGGATTGTGCAATAAAGCAGACCTGCTTGGTTCTTGTTAATCATTATCAAAGAATGCGTTTCTTGCATTAACAAACTAACTGGGACATTTTGGGGCCAATTAGAGAGGATTTGCTATGGACAAAATACACAGTAATACATTGGTAAGAGCAAATTACATTTAACAATGCATCCTGCTACATTAAAAGCTCATGTTACTGTATTGTGTGAGCAGGTAACTTCATTTAATATTGTATGTGTTGTTTTATTTTGCAGGGTGCAAATGTTCAACCCGGGACCATTTTGCAGAGCCATTGTTGCTGTGTCCAGAGTTTAGCGCCGCCCAAGGCAATTGTGATTGGTTTAAAGAAATACAGACAGCCCAGAGCGGGTCTTTTTCTCCTATCCTAGAATGTGTGTATGGTGTCGCCAGACCTTACTCCACAGCACTGTGGGGGTAGGTCTGGCAATGCGAGGCTAAACTAAAACAATTCAGTCAACAGCAGTGAAATCTCACTGTGAACTTTTTCATTCAATCCTGATATATTAGTTTTTTTTTTTTATCTAAAAAACAGAAACTTACTTGACAGTTCCATCAGAGGAAGCAGACAAAAGGCTCCGATCGTCTCTGGACCAGCACAGATCATATACTATTTTGAGATGGCCACTGAAGTCAGCCAAAACCTTGCCAGAGGGAATCTCATACACTAAAATAGTAAAAGAATGGGGTCATTTTTTTAACAAAGCATTTATAAATGTTTTTGTATATGCTTGGAAGTTATAGAATACTGAGTTCCTCCCCAGAACTGGTAATGACTACTCTGTTTAAACAGAAAGTTAGGAAACCGGAGCTTTCTTCTGAGGAGTGAAGAGGAGCTTTACCAGGAAGACTTTTACACAGGCAAGTTGGCTCTAAGTGTTGCTTACCTACTACAGGACAAGAATCTCTGTCAGCACAAGCAGTAGCCAGTAACGTCCCGGCATGAGAGAAGAGCACTGTGAAGCAGCCAACATGACCACCACGGAGTGTCAGCATGGACTTGTTAGGAATCCGACAGATCTTTAACAGAGGAACACTGGTAAGGCTTGTGCAGTCAACCAAGATAGGTTCACATTTGTTAAGTCTGTGTTAAAGCACCACTAGAGAACTTTTCCCGCTTTGGTCCCCCTACAGGTTGGAAGTGGATTTGCCCATTACATTATGCAAGTTTGCCAGATCGGGTGGTGGATCTATAGTTCAAACGGACTGGACAATGGAATGTAACAGACAATTCCGTAGGGAGACCGAAGTGGGAAAAGTTCTCTAGTGTTGCTTCAAAACAACACTGACAAGCCCATATATATATATATGTATATATATATATATATATATACACAGCGCTGAAGCCTCATGTTAGCATCTCCTGAACTTTACATCCAAGTCATGTTACATCCAATCCATATCCCATTTCACATATCTGCATTATGGTTTTATATGTACTTGTCTTTTAACTTTTGTGAATAAAATTGAACTGTGTTGTTGATACAATAAACCTTACCATCCCTATACATCATGATGTATTGCATTTAAACAATCCACAAGAATGATCTGTAATTTCGCTGAACAGAGAATGTTATACCCCAAATTACCAGCTTACAAGAATGAGTAGCAAAGACTGTTACAAGTTATATTTTGCAATGATAAAGATATTATTTTCACATCAAATACTAATTCCTGATTCCACCAACCTGTCCAGGCAGCCTGCTCCATCTCAAGGCTGGCAGCTTTCTGTCCAGATGTTGTGTCAGGCTTCTCTTGGTGACCTCGTTCTGCAGGTCACTGTAGGAGGTGCTACCCCTCTCTTCCTGCAGTGCCATCATGGACCGCATACTGGGGTCAACCTGCAGAACAAAAACCATCCCAACACATCACTGAATCCACATGTGGCTTGACTTTACACCAGAATAACTAAAACAACATTATCTACAGTGTCACTATTAATATGTAACACGTCAACTATACATACCTGCAGTAGAAATGTAAGACAAAAGGATTCATTATAAAAGACAAAAAATAAAATAATAGCAGCTATTCAGCAACAACTAACTTACATGCTCAGGGAGTTTAATGCCTTTCACCGTAACATAAAGGGTGGATGCGTATTTGATTCGGGGGTACTTCCTCCACCACTCGACCACCTCAATTGTTTTTGCTTGTCTCTTTGCCCGAGGTGGAGGGAAGAAGAGCTGGAGGCGAAGTTTACTGTCGATATTCAGCACACCATTTGTGCCGACAAGCTAAAGGATACAGATAAAATTGTGAAACGAGTATTAAAAACAACAGTTAAAAAGCATTCATTCTAACTGAGCAGACTTAAATATAGTACCTTGAGGAATGCCCATGCAATCTTTCTGAATCCTTGTGTATGCTTGTCAACATCAGCGCTAGCTCTCGCCTCTTCCATGGTTATGAAGTCCAGGATCTTTACAAAACATTTAAATATAAACAATTATTTACAGCTACATTGAATTTGACCAACTATGTAGAAATAAAGTGTCTCTTACTTCAAAAAAGAGTATAACTCTGGGGCTTTCATTATTTTGCTGAACAAAGTAACCGAAGCGTTCATTGAAGATGATCTGTTCCTGCCACTCAGGGATGATGGATTTGTTCTTCTTGAAGTCAAAAGGTTGAGTCATGATGGGGAGAATGTTGTCAACGCTCTCTTGCTCATAAAATGAGGAGACTGGCCGATGGCTATGAAAAACAAACCAAACACATTTCATTTTCAAGCAAATGCATACTGAACAAATACTGAAACTGAATCCATACCGTTAGGAAGTTTGCAGTAAATGATGTTCATTCAAAACAAGATTTTTACCACCCTCTACTCTCTTTGAAATTACATGTTAACATAACTGTAGAGCATGCCTACACACCCACAAATAACTATGGTCCAAATGTTACAAGTTATGGTTACAAAGAAAGAATGTGCCTGACAATGGAAATACAATTACAATTACTAAACCAATACTGATGTAAAAACACACTGAATTAAACACTGATCTAAATGATGTATGGGTCCTTCTCACCAGTCTTCTTTCTTCACATACTGTCCAGTGCTTTCATCGACAACATGTATCTTCACCATGGGGTGTGAGATCAGTAGGTCAGTCTTGAGGCGATCTGTTCGGTGTATGTACACTCCCAGCACAAGGCTGTCATCAAATGTTGATTTCTGTGGTCCTTCTGCCTCCGTTTCACTCTCTTCTCTGACAACTGAATAATTGGAAATAAAACAAAAACAAACATGAAATCCATCAACATTGTACAGACTAGTGGATTTTTAATTCACTAATTAAAATAGTGTTCCTGACAATTAACATCCAGCTACCATGTTTTTTCTTCTTTGTCTTCTTCTTTTTTCCCTTGGATTCAGTTTCGTTGTCCACATCAGCATCCTGGTCAGCATTTTCATCTTCCTCCCTAGTGGACCAAAAAGCATTATATCTTACATCAATATGTTGTTAAAAACTGTAGCCTGTAGCGTTACTACTAAATGTAAAAAATAAAAAAATAAATCACTAGTAGATATACACACCCTACTTCCGACTGTGTGATAACAGATTTCAGCTTTTTCTTTTTTTTCTTCCCAACATCATTATTTAGCGAAACATTTTGGGAGACAGCACTCTCTTCCTCAGTCTTGGCACTTGTCTTCTTTAAAGTCCTCTGCTCTTCCTGTGCAATCTGCTGCTGGTATTCATGCAGCAGCGTGTCCTCTGCATCCTCCACCTGACTCTCTGCTTTGGTCTCTGTATCTCCTTTGCTTTTTCCCTTCTTACTTTTTCTCTTGGGCTCCTTTCCACCACCTACATCATCTGGCTCTAAAGCAATCTCAGAATTGAAAGCATCCGCATCCGGCTGGATGTAATCTGTGGTATCCTCGGGTGCAGGGGGGGAGGGAAGCTGCCTCTTACTTTTCCTCTTGCTTTTGGATGTTTGAGTGTCTTCTTGGTTTCTACTGTTGTTGATGTTAACCTTTTCCGCTGTTTCCTTCTCTCTTTGTTTATTTTTGGTGTAGCGAGGGCTGCCTTGTTCGGGTCGATATGTATTCTGGAGGATGGTCTCATCCTCCTCTATGTCCTTCTCAAGGTTGAGATTCTTTTTTAGATTCTGAAGCTAAAAGAAACAGGGGGAAGGAGTGCAAAGTTATGTCAATGTATACATATACTGTTTATACATATACTGTATATACTGTATGCCAATTCTAACTTTGCAGTGTTGAAGAAGGAGATTAACTAAAGAACCAGGTGGGATTTGAAACTTTTAGAACACATACCACAATAGTCTCCTGACTTTCCGTGTTTTTCTTCTTGAACTTTTTCTTCTCTGAATCGGAGTATTTCTTGAAGACTTCATTGAATCTTTCCCGGGTCTTTGCCCGGTCTTCACTCTCACCTGTAAAAAGGTTACGCTGTCATTACTACACTATAATTAATGGGCAAAGTGGCTGTGGACGATCAGCTACATCTATGTGATCAAAGAAGTGTGTGTTGCTGTGGTGAAGGGTGCATTTACTACTAATACTACTACTATTCAATACTGTACCTCAGTACAATCTTGATAACTGGAGTTTAAGTATTTCCATTTTACTTCTACTCCACCACATTTCAAATGTTTTTTTAATCCACTACATTTATTTACCTACATGCAAAAGAATTTCAACAAAGATTAAACTACCCAACAGTGTGTAAAATAGTTTAAATTAGCCCCCACCTCTATCAACTAGGCCTACAACATTAAAATGCTTATTTGCTTCCATTGCATATATAATAACAATAACCCACTAATATGATAAGTAAAAATATGAGCGTTTAAAAGGAGACAGTCTGCATTATAAGAGCCTTTACTTTTGATACTTTAAGTTTACTTCTGTGACGTTACAAGTTGTATTGCAGGGCGAGGCATTTTCACACTGGTAATACTAAGATTTGATTGTTTCTTCTACCACTGGTTTGTTTAACGTTAAGGTACAGCAAGAAGCTCACCAACTGGCATCCTCAGGCACCGTTATGTCTCTCATTCTAAATACAAATTAAGGGTAATCCAGGGGGGAAGTCTTTCATCCTGTAAACACAAAACAGGGATAACGTTACCGCTTGCACACAAAATCTCCGCTGGATGATCAGTTTGTAACGTGCACAATTAGTTTTATCAAGTTGGATGAAAAATGGAACAAGCCCATATTGTCTTTTTGGTTTTATCTGCTTGGCTGAGGCTAAAACCATCTTAAGAAACGTAACCATTGTTAAACGCCAACAGTTAGTTAGCTAAGCTATTGCTAAAGTTAGCTTGCTATGTGCTAACGTTAGGGTTAGCTAGCAAAAGTGGCATTGTTAACTTACTACGTGTCGTACAGTACAATTTAGCTTCGTCAACAAACGGTTTGAGCCTCAAAACAACCCGTATTCCACACAGATGGATTCAAGAGCTTGAAATGAGTTTACTAAGGGCAACTACGTGTATCTACCCTGCAGGGATTGTGCTGTCCTCCAATTTTACCAACGACGCTGCGACGGTTTCCAAGTCAACCACAACAGGGGTGAACGTGAGGGCGGAGCGTGGCGACCATGTTTGTGACGTAAAGGACAACAACAATAAATTCACCAATGAGATTTAAGCAATTCTCATGCCTAACCATGGCAATAATATGAAGTATAACAACAACTTGAAACATTTTCTTTCCAAGATTAAAATGCATCTTATTTTTTTCTTTTCTTTTCTTTCTTCTTCTTGACAATTAGAACACACAAAACTACCCACGAATAATAAATATACGTAATTCAGAGAAGGCTGTGACCCAATGCAATGTAGTAACAAAAAACTGTAATTTACCTTACTGTCACGTGACGTTCCAGAACAGTAGGCGTGTCTACGTGCAGATTGTGTGAAACCTGCAGGCGCCGTGCCTTTTTGCTGAAGATGTCGATGGCTTCTGGCTTTTGTGAAGATTGCTCCCGATTGCTTAAAGAATTTACCGTTCAGTTAAGGAAGGTTTGCAGAGAGTTTCAGCAAAAAATTATGGAAGTTTTCAGGGAACTTTCCCAATGCACCTGCTTTAGGAATACACCTGACCGGAATTTACTAAGGACGAGGATGCAAGAGTTTCCCTTTCAACACCAGCTGTATGGTAGGAACATTGCAGCCGTTCGTTTTATTTGATGTAGAAATTAGCATTGTTGTTGAGGGCAAACACACTTGGGTACACTTTATCTGTCTTTTTTTATTTGTTAGACAAATCTACCCAGTTGATAGAGATCTGCAATTTAAATTGAGAAGAGCACACAGTTACACCACCAGTGTATTTGTTACTTTTTTATTGTATCATATCATAAAAGTAGTTTATAGAACCCCTTGCGCATGGTATTTATACAATACAGATGTACAATATCAATCATTGACCAACTGAAGTTTTGGGAGACTCATTATTGTTAATCTGTTTTTTTTCTCTTAGATAATGAAACTCTACTTAATCCGGGGAGTCTACAAGCACTGAGCAGACTTGCAACTTCAGAAAACACTGATCTACAAATGTCTGCAGCCATGTATTATTTACATCTCAGTCATCATTGTGAGTAACAAACTCCAACAGATTTTTATGTTGCTTGACTATCTTCGTTATAGCAATGGCTTGCAGATCAGTGATGCATAGAATGACCCTATTGTTTGCCCTTCAGGTTTCTCATATCACTCACTGTGGAGATAAGCTCTCTAACGGGTATCATGCAAATTTTCAACTGAATTTTATTTTTTTACAGGGTTGGAACTTTGCAAATAATTTCCAGCAGGCGTGGGCTTTAGTGTCAATATGAAGCTGTCATAATAAGATTTAACTTTGAAATCCCAAAGTTTGATAGCCCTTACTATGATAAACTGATAACTACAGTAGCAATGACTCATAAAAAGTACCCTGATACTTGTAGTCCAGTTTTTCTTTTGTCAGATCATTGTATTTAGAGGGAAGTACACCTCATATCCAACAGTATATGCAAACGTGTGACCACACATAATCATTTGCATAAATGTGTCAGTTGACAGATTCCTAAGTTTACTTGGTTGTTGTTGATAGAACACAGGTCGGAAATCACTTATAGGACTTGAATTTTTAAACCAACCACCAGTCACATATTTCATGTTTAAAACAAAAATGTAACTTTCACTAATCAAGATTGTGTTTAACTTGTAAATCCTTCTTTGGGTATCAAGAAATTTAACTGACTAGTGAAATTCTGCTACTTCGAGCGCAATGATTTGTCTTTTCAGAATTTTATTCTTTTTTCCTCTGTGTGTTTCAGTGAAATCACCTTTACCAGATGCCTTCATGGAGCCAGTCATGGCCTTACTTTTATCTACTGACCTAGATGTGCAAAAGACTATCTCTCTCTCCTTGGTCAATCTGTTAGTAAAAAATAATGGTAAGCAACAAGATTCAGGTATTTAAAGGATTGTCTTTTTGATGTATTACCCTTACCCTCTCTTCTTTATGTATTGTAAGTTGTTAAAAAAAGCAATGTATGACAGGTGAAATTAGGTATTTTATGTGGATCAGATGTTTGTAATTACTGTCCATAAAATCCTATTTCAGTGTGCAAAGAGTTAGTGATTGAAATGGGGATGCTGGTGCCCATATTGGAAATGTTCCAGTCTGGTGATGCCACCGCTCAGTCTCACCTATGTGCCTGCGTCACCATGTTGTCCTCCTCAGGTTTGTATACACAGGAAGAACTCTGTCTTCAAGGCTTTAAATTGTTTAATAATTCACCCTGGCTTGTCTGAAATGCGCTTAACTGCGGAGAGACAACATACTATTGTATTTCTGTCTAGATTAGCTGTGTGGAGGTTTTTTCTTCTTACTTTCATACAGAATCAAACAGAGAAGCTGTCAAGGTGGATGGAATCATGCCACTGTTGGCTTTAGCAAAGTCCTACAACCCACAGGTGCAACAGAACGCCACCTGGGCTCTGTTACATCTCACTCAGTCAGGTAGCATTATGTCCCATAGATGTCAGTGTTTCACTAATTTCCTATTAAACCTGAAGCTACTGTATTATTGTTCTTTCCAGTGCTATTTAGCTTGGACATAACATGGAAACCAGAACATTCTCTTCTATTTTTTTAATATATTTTTTTAGATTGGTCGACAAGGATCTTATGTCAAGCAGGGGCCATTCCTGTCCTGATACTTCTGTTGCAGTCCTCAGATTCAGAGGTTCAGTTTTACAGCTGCACCGCTCTGTGCAACATCGCCGCTGTCCAGAAGCATCACCCAAAGTTGCTCAGCATTGGGGGGCATTTTTTGTCAAAGTCTCTACTGACGCTCATGTCGTCATCTGTGCAAAAGGTGATTGTGAACTTTAGTGGCTGAGATTGAAAGTAAATCAGCAACAATGTTAAATTAAAATCTTTTTTTTTTCAATTTATTTTTCAGAATTCAACCCAAGCATGCAGATGCCTAAAAACCCTTTCAAAGAATGGTAATTATAAACAATTAAGTCAGATTTGATACCATATCCAAAGCAGATGCTGTCTGTCTTTTTCTTTTAGTGTAGTTCTGTTTCAGGAGCAGCTGATGGAGCTCGACTGTGTGCTGCCTCTAAAGGCGCTGCTGAAAACCTCTTCTCCTGTGTGGACGGAGTCAGCCATAACACTACTGTCCGCACTGTCGGCACACCCACCAACCAATGTATGATTTCCCACATGGTCAGCAAGATCATTATAATGATAAAGTTGGTAACTATTTGTGATGTGTTACAGCTGTGAAGTGGTTGAAAATAAATTGGGGGTCTTTTTGCATACCCTATTTTTATTTACTTGAATAAGTAATCACTGGATGGAAAAAATGACATCTGTTCTGTTTACATCCTAATATTTATAACATTTCTGTGGTTTAGTTCCAGGACGTCCTGATAAATGAAGGACTGTTGGATGAAATCGGCCTGCTGCTACATCATCACACATCCAGCTCTGTCTTTATCACACACAGCTGCAAAATAATCACTAAACTGTGTAGTTCCAGCATGGGACAACAGGTACACCAAGGCTAAAATTCAGGATTTCACGTCTGTTGTAAAAACACGATTTGTCTGTGCATGCTGCCCCAGATTGATTCACTCATAAAGCTGTATTTAATCCCATCTTTATCTAGGCTGTGATGGAAAGTCTGTGCTTATCAGGACTCCTCAGGGCCCTTTTGTCTCCGTCCCTATCAGATGATACTGTGCTGCATGTGACATCATGCTTACATCACCTCACCACTTGGGGTGAGTAGTCTAGCATTGCCAGACCTAGCTCCACAGTGCTGTGCCACCTCACATCAATTAGTGTTGGTCTGTGCTGTTTTGAATTGTTTTGCTGTGAAATATAACGCAAATGACAAAAAAATATGTTTTATAATCTTTCACTACTTGTCACTATTTCAGATCCATCTAAGTCTAACATGTCGCTGGCAATAACATCAGAGCAAGTCTCAAGACTTGTGAAGTTGTCGGGACAAATACAAAATCCTCGGTTGTCATACAACAGTGCGGCAATCATCAGCAAACTCGAAATGAACGGTACTGTAATGTGCAAGTATTAATTGCTGATAGAAAACATGGTTTTATATTATTACATTTAATTATATTCTGTCTTCTACTACTCCCCTAGAGGAGATGGTCCATTTGCTGAGACCTCACTACACTAACATAGTGGAGTACCTGTCGGTGTTTCTCCATAATACAGATGTTAAGTTTCAGCAGCTTGGCATAGCTACAATATTTAACCTCAAGAAAGGTTAGTATTCGTTGTACTTCTACTTATTAAGCCACTGAGGGTACTGCAAGCCATTTGAATGATCTTATATGTGCATTCTATTATCCCTAAGCAAATTTAGGATAATCAGGCTTTGCAGTTCAGTGGTCCTCAGCCTGTTTTGTGCTGTTGTCCTCTGCAGATGGAGACTTTTCGTCTCTGTTGGCCAACAGTGAGGTGGAGGCTCAGCTCTGGAAGGTGCATGCGCAGACGGAGGAAACCAGACGGCTGCTGCAAATGATCCAGCCCCTTTCTCCATCTTCTTTGAACCCTTGACTCAGTCAGCAAAAATACTGAGAGATGTGCAAGGTGTGGACTGTAAGCAGTTTTTACATTCATGCACTGTTTAGACAAGCAGCATTTTTATATTGTTTTATAGTAGCTTTTTATAGTGTTTGTGTTTTTATTTTAGAGTTTGTATGTTTAGAGTCAACAAATTAAGTCAAAAACAAGGCAGAGATGTGGCATAGGTTCAACTTTAATGAAATATGGCATATATTTAAACTTTAACAGGCTAACAAGTGTTAGCTATAAGCAATACTTCAACTGTAAGATCAAATATTGATGATCAGATACATTCTTTTTTTTGTACTTTTATTATAATAAACTTACTTAAGCTCTACTTGTCAAACGTTCCTCTGTAAAGTGGTTGCGCAATATCTAACAAAGCGACTGTCAAGTGCAATAAAGGCTTTGTGCGTTGTATTCTCTAAAGCAACACTCACAAAACTAAAGCAAAGTCTTTGGAAACTGAATTTCCTTGACATTTGTGATCGCTATTCTTTACAAAATAAAGGTTCAATTAGGAATTAATTCATGATAGGAACTTTCACCAACAACCTAAAATCTTGTGTTCTTAGCGCAAACCGCCACTCAAGCAATTCTAATTCCACAGTGACAAAACCGAGGTGGAAAAAGTGCTCGGATTGCAAGACATATCAGGAATAAGCAAAAAGTAAAATGGCTAACATATGTTGTGATTGTTAGAATGGCTATTCCTAGTATCTGGACAGAGGCAACACTCACCAGCAAACTATTATTACCACATCTACTGGTTTTTTGATAGTCGTTATTAGTTCAGAAACCTGCTGTACTGAAGAAAGTAATAAATACCTTAACAATATTTGTGCCACACACAAAGAAGTGACCAAATGCTGACGTCAGCGGTGAGATGCAAGGCTGTTATCTTACATGCTCTTTCAAGGTGCCGAGGGGCAGTATAATGGCTGTACTGCAGTAACGCCTGTGTTTCACAGAGAAATCACAGCTCTCCAACAAAGTCCTGAAACGTCTGCCCACTTCACAGGTGCTCAGATGACCTCTGAAGAAAGGACAGTAGGGAGACATACAAAAAGATCTTAAATAAAAAGTGTGTCAGAACAGCAAAAGAGATAAGTAGAACTTTTACATTCCAGTCTTTGACTTTTTATTAAGGGATACTTTATACAGTAAAAGGAGAGGCACATTGATGAAGAGCTTTATTATTATTGTCTACTATACATTCACTTTGATTTGAATACTGTCTATAAAGACCACCACGGTAGGAAACTTTGTTATCCACCAACCTAAATGACTTCCTATTTGTGTGGTCTTTAACCCAAACATGACAGTCAGTGTCTAGGTCTGTAAGGTGCCTGACTTTTTAATAAAAAGACATTAGATAGAGCCAAAAGTTATCAGAATCCACCCTGAGGATAAGCGTTCTTAAGTGATCTGCTGGTTGTGTCTCACCTGCTCGTTGGTGGGTCTGGATTTCCTCCAGGCCTGTGAGAGTCCTGAGGGACCTGCGTTCTTTGAAGGCCACGACAGGTACCATGTCCTCCTCGTTTAGCCCCAGCTGTGAGGTTTTCATCCCCACTGGCAGCTTGACAACATCTTCTATGGTGCCATTGTGCACAGGTTCTGTGTTTTCCTTTGGTTGGGCTTCATTTGGCAAAATCTTCACTGGTACAGATTTCTGTAATAAAAAAAAAGAAGGAATAACCAATTTGGTCAAGAACACCCTTTTAGAAGTTATTTATTTATTAGTGAATACTGAGAGCCCAGGGACAACGTGCTTTAAAAAAAAAAAAATTTCACCGTATCTGGAGAATCTGTCCTTCTGGTTCTCCGCATGATCTCCTCAAGTCGCTGGAAAAGAAAACAGCTTTTATTAAATTGCTGTTACAGTGTTACCTTGCACGGCAGATGGATTCTCGCGATATCACAAGATCATGTGACAAAATCGCAGGATCACCTCACACGGGGTAACAAACCATCTAGCAGTCACGATGTTTTATATAAAAAGTTACTTGGACACAGATAATACACAGTTATGTAAAGATTTTTTTTCTTCTATCAAACATTGGCAAAAATGTCACCTTCTTTCTTGCTTGGCGCGCTGCCTCCTCTTTCTGTGCGAGTATTTCTCGTTCTTGTCTTATCTGCTCTGCTTTTTCCTTTTCTCTGGCTTGTTCCTCCTCTCTCTATTTAAACAGAGAGAACAGTGTTTGTCCATTAAACATAAAAGGAGTTAAATTAAACAAAAAGCATCCACAAGGACAACTGTGGTTGCAGATGTGGTTTCTTCTGCAAATTCCCTCATGCACTGAGGAATGTTTGCATTCCCACCTGTTTCTGCAGAAGGGTGGCTTCCCTCATAGCCTGAGCTCTTTCTTCCTCAGCTTTTCTATGCTCCTCTTCCTCCCTTCTCATCTTCTCCTCTATGAGACGCTGAGCCTCGGCGTGCTGTCGTGCTCGCTCGTCTGCCTTCTTGCGTTCCAGTTCTTCACAACTCCGCCTGGACATAAATTCATAAATGTATGTCCAAAAATCGAATAATATAAAAAATCTAATTGTACATTCTTAATGGCCTGCTACTGCAGTCTTTCTGCCTCGTAGGTGGATGTGCTTGTTACCTTTTGGACTCCTCTCTTTGCAGGCGCTCCTGTTCCTCTCTCTCCCGTTGTAGTCGGGCCTCTCTCCTCTTTTCAGCCAGGAGACGTGAGGCCTCCCCTGGGTCTGTAGTCCCAGCCAAAGGCCTGCAAATTGCTTCAGAAGGCTGTGGAGCTGGATGAGGAGGCATTTGGGGAGGATCTGAAATAAAAAAATCAACTATATACACATTAAATGCCACTTTAAATACTGCACTGTTGAGTTAGGCATTTCCCTAGCTTACATCTATATCCTGCAGTGGTTTGGGTTGTAGCTGCTGACTTTTTGTCGGGCAGGTTCAAACATGGAGCCTCTGGTGGATTGTCATCCCTCATTTTCTCACGCTGACCTTCATGTGATGTCCTGACAGGCCTTGAGTTACCAGGAGAGAGGGCTGAACTACAAAGAGCAACCTCTTCTTCAGGGACCGTCGGGAGCTCGAGCTGCAGCGGGGTTGAATGTCTGCTGACCGATCTTTGGAGGGTCCTTTAAGATCCAGCAGAAGAGAGCAAATGTCCCACTTTGTTCAGAATACTGTTACTATGTTATGAATGTACAGCGGATGTTTTTGGTCAAACATTTGACCTACCGTTTAGGTGAGGGAGAGGTTGCTCTGCTCTGTGTAACTTTGGCTGGTTTCAAACTGGTGTTGACGGCAGGAGACCTGGTATTTATGTTCTTCTTATTAGTATCTTGCTGTCTTGCTGTTGTGATCTAAACCAAAAACAAGAAAAAGAAAATGTTATCAGAAATATTTTTTAACCCTATTTTTCTCATCTTTGAGTCAAAAATTCGGACTGAAAAAAGAGGGTGATCCTAAAAATATATGAGACCAAAGGAACAGCTAGATTTACCTGCGCCAGATTGATGCTTCTGTGCTGGCTGTTCTTGGGACTGGGGGAGGCAGATGGCCAGTGGTGGGCTGAACCAGAGTGGTGCTGGGGTTTGTGAGGGGTGGTGGTGGTGGAATTCATGGAGTGGAATGAAACTGCACGGCGACAAACATGGACAACTGAGGCAGTGATTTGTGCCATATTTATGGGAAATTGGAGAAAATATGCACAAATGATGGAAACAGTGATGGAATTGTGAAGCAGCGTGTGAAACAGAGAGGAAAATGAGCAGTTGGTTAGTTGTAGTAGTATCTTACAAGTGCACTACCAACTATTATTATTGCATTGCCATAAAACGAAAGCAGGGTGCGTTCTGTTATCATGGGGGAAGAGTACCTTGGTCTCCTGACTGACAACCAGCACTCTTGCTCCTGGCCAGATAAGAGTATGTAGGGGTAAGCAGGCGATTAACCAAGTTCTTCTCCCATGTTGTCAGTGGCAGGCGACGTGGAACTACCATATTGATCAGTATAAAGTTTTAAGGGCAGCAAACAAAAAAAGATAAGGCACTCCAGGAGTTGTTGTGTTAAGATATGTTACAAAGAGAACAGATACTGTTGTTACGGTATAGAAAGATAATATTAAAAGAGAGGAAAAAAGAAAGCACATTAGCTCTACTTACTATTTTTGGTGAGCTTCCTTCCTTTCGCGTATTGACTGAGGCTCTGTTGGACCTTTTGGCTCTTCTCCACTGTCCTACGCACTGCAGACTCATATCGCTCCTTAATTCAGCAAAATAGGCTTTAGTGTTGATGTTACTCAACACCAGAGCTGTGAAAGCATCAGCCTTTACTAAAAAAGTAAAAGGTTTTCATTTCCACCATCAAAACTTACTTTCTCTTCCTTCAGTCTCTGCTTGCGCTTCTCTTCCACGGCAGCACGCTTCCGCTCCTCTCTGAGCCTCTGGTCCTGGAGTTTCTTCTTGCGCTCCTGCAGTTGTTGTTCATAATATTGCCTGGCCCTCTGCTCCCGCTCCAGCCTGCCCTGTTCCCGAGATGCTGAGGAAAAAAAGTGAACCAGGATTAATAGATAACCTGGTTATGTATGTTCATCTTATTAGAAATTGAAGACAACGCATTGACAGTGTCACATACCAAGTAACTTCTGGTGCTGCCGTCTTCTTTCCCGTGCCGCTTTCAGCCTCTCATCAACATTTGGTCCATTAGCCACTATATGGGCAAAATGACACTTTGGTTTGATGCCATAAATCACATAAAGCTACTTTTAGTTATTTTAAACATTCAAGCAAAATCTAGACAAGTCTGTAAAAGGAAAGGAAAATGCTAAAAGCCATCCAATATTCAAATAAGAAGACAGCTACCTGATGATTAAAAAAAGTGACGTGAGAGCTGTATCAAACCTGCAGCGGCCCGTGGAGTGGCTTTGTTACAGATTTCGGCAGCCTTGTTGACAGAACAGGCGGTTTTCTTTCCCTCTGAATTTGGTTGGATATGACCACCGTTGTCTAAAAGTGTGTGGGGAGGGGGGACAGCATGGTATTCAGTAAAAAGAAAAAAGAGCAATGCCTTTTCCAGGTGTTATTTTTCAATATCTGATACACAATATTCCTTTGATATTTTGGATTTTCTACCATTTATAAATGCATCTTTTAGTACAACAGATGATGTGAAGGGGCTGTTACATATAAACCAAAAAACTAATAAGCTTGAAGAATCTGTCCCAAGTGAACTGGAATGGCCTTAGGGTCAGCTGCAAATGAAACAGCCATTATGAAACTGCCTGCGTATGAAAGGCTCGGAGAACATGCTAGCACCTGATCAGTCCTCATGGAGATGACTAAAACAAGCAACGAAAAAGGTCAAGACATAAAGGCAACACACAAGGCTGATGAGTAATTTGTATAAATGCACAGGGAGGGGGGAAATCACATGGATGTATTTAGGGTTCAATAACATCAGGATGCTGATTATTCAATGTGTAATTTGTCCACAGATGCCCATGATTTCCTCATGTTCATGGCATCCATGCTCAATTACAGAATGATAAATTATTTCTCACAGGGAATGTATACATTATATTCTTGCGTCATCCATATGAGCAGATGATCCTTGGATTGGGATCTACAGTTGTTCTGGCTTAGCTTCAGTGAAAGGCTTGTTTTGATCAGATACCATAGAAGATAACAGCGACTAACCTGTTCTTTTGAATCCATTCCTCTTCTGCTGGCTCTTGATGCTACGTGTAGGAAGTGGTCCCTGTGATGGAGGGATGTCACAGTGTTTCTTCTGCACAGCCATGCTAGGTTTTGAGCCTGGAATACCAATGCTCTCACTCTTAAGCCCCCTCCTTTCTCTCCTCCTCCTCTTCCTCCTCCTTTTGAATTTCTATTTCAAGATGCCTTCGGGTCGCTTTCCAAGTGCGCTGTGTGGAGAAGTGCCCTCTGCATGGGATGCTTGTTCATCTGTGCCTTCTAAACAGAAATGAGAAAAGCTTATACACAAAGCATCCCTCTGTCCAAAGGATTAGAGATAAATTATAGGTTATCCACAAATTAACTCCTGTCTTCTCTAAGGCTACAGAACTCTGAAGAGGATACTCAATGAGGCTTGTCTATAAAAAGGCTACTCCCCCTTTAAAGATCTTACCCTTGTGAGCTGCTCTGCTTTACTTTCACAGAATAAAGCTGTGTCACTTTAATTCCCCCACCACACTGTCTGCTTGCTAGATGGATGTGGCCAAAGGGATGCAGCGTTTCCTGTAGATAGTAAAAAAGAAATGGAAGCAAAGCTGAGAGCCTGTCTTCATGAATAATTACCATGACAACGGTGGTATATTATTCAGTGACATACATTGCTTGGACATTCATTCCCTCTGCTGGAGTCAGTGTTCTCAATAGATGAGTCAAATATTTGAGCTTTTCTTTTTTTTTTTTTACCCATGATTCCTCTGGGATGAATTAAATGGTATGGCCACTAGATGGAGATATTTCTTTCTGGAGAACAAGCTGATGTCAGCCTTGCCTTTAAATGGCTTCAGCAACAATCACATAAACCCCGATGTAATAAAAAAAAAAAAAAAAAACTTATTACATAGGCTACTGTGTAGCTAAACCCATTTTCGACACAACTGAAATTATATTCAAGTTAAGAAATATCTAGTCTATATCCTTGACGTTCTACTTCCGGAATTGCTCCGGTGTTGCAGAAAATTTTGTCGAATGCATGTCCGTTTCCTTCTGCTTTCTTTGTGTTGGAACTCCGGTGCATTTATGAGGACCAGGGGTGTAGCATAAAGTTTTGGGCCCTGTAGAAAATCATTCTTTATGGCCCCCTTCCCACATCCACAGCAATTCATTCTAGTATCTTTTTGGACCCTCCTCACTTAAGGGCCCTGGCTACTCTGTCCCCTTTTCACCTCTAGTGTGGACTATGGTTGACTGTTCCATAGATCTCTGCATGGTAAAGTGAGACAGCTAGCTATACTATATGTCCAATCTCTCGCATGACTAATAGACCTCAACAGTCCCGCCTCTCCTCTGGGTTTTAGGTTTCGAAAGTGAATTTCCCATTCCTTTCTCCCACTGGACGTAAGGCCTTATTTCCAAGTTAACCAGCGTGTTTTTTATCAGTGGATTGGACAGTGTTCAACAATTTTCATCCAGTCTTTCTAGTTGCAGTTTGCTGGTGATAGGTTAGCGCAAGTCAAAAGTATCTGCTAGCCTGCCATTAAAAACCGTCTTACCCACTCCACAGAACACCAAAGGCAAATAAATTATAACACCACTATCAATGTAAATGTCTGTCGATAGAATAATGTTAGAAATAAAACTATCCTTGCAGCTCAATGATCGCATTACATTTTGAGGGACTATTTTCTCAACAGCGTCTGAATTTTACTTTGCTCCTGTTAGTAGTACTGCGTTGAAAAGTAAACAAAGAAGGGCACTACAGTTGGTACACCTAGCTAGTAGTGGATTTGTACATTGTTTTAGAAGCATTGGATTGGTAACAAAGGACTAGGAAACATGGTGATTCAGTGTGCATTTAGAAATTGTAAAAATAAACCAAACAGATGGGTCCAACAAAGTTTCCTCAAATTTCCATTGCGAGATCCAGTTAGGAACCAACTGTGGCATCTTGCTGCTGGCTTGGACATCAAGACACTGGTGGAGACTATACTCAAGTTACAAATTTGTAGTGATCATTTAAGACCAGATGACTTTGAAAACTATTCTAGCTAACTACTCTAGGCTAATATAACTAATAAAGCTAGCACCTTTCACAAAGTTGGCCTAGCAGATTGTGGAGATAACGTTACAGTGTAAGGAATTGTGGAGAGTGACAATAGTGTAGTTAACGTTATAGCTACACCCTTGGTGGATATAGTTATATATGTTGTTGATTCCTTTGTACAATGAGCTGTGCTTCTGACAAATGAATGACAGCGGCAGGTAAAAAAACGTGCATGATTGTCATGTGAACCGGCTTTCTCAGTTGCCTAGGTAATATCACTCTGCCGCTGCTGTAGGCTGTACTGCCAACTCCAGGGAACAAAGTATAGCTATTGTAATGTTATGCAAGTGTAGTTTTATTTCTAACATTATTCTATCAACAGACATGTACACCAAGTCTGGCCATTATAATTTATTTGCCTTTGGTGTACTGTGGAGTGGGTAAGACTGTTTTAATGGTAGGCTAGCAGATACTGCTGACTTGTGCTGGCCTAGCACCAGCGAACTCTGCCACTGGAAGGACTGGATTAAAAGTGTTGAAAACTGTCTCCACTGATAAAAAAGCACTGGCTAACTTGGAAATAAGGTCTTCTGTCCAAAAATCCTGAACCACCCCTTGAAGCATACAACAAATATTTTTGAGTGAAAAAAACAAACAGAAAATCCCCCAAAATGTACAAGACTGTACATAATTTCCTTTCCAAGCAGAGGAACTACTTATCCCATAAACCACCGCGCACCACTGAATAATCTAGTCATAAACACAACCCCAAAAGAGCCTCTTGAAACTTTCAATCTGACAACAGCCTTGCACACTTTTTCCTCCAAAAATTGTGATTTCTATATAGTCAATGTACAGTTAATAGCAGTTCTTTCAGTAGTAATTGTGTAATGATTGATATGACTCATACAGTATGAAGGCTACAGGAGCCTAGCTAAAGTAAACGGACAATGTTAACTAATGTTACCAACCTCCCTGCAAAACTCACTCATGCTGGTCTTTACAAAACCCACAAGTTGACCCTCGGACACACAACATTCAATAATATGACGCGATTTAAAGTGGTTTTCACAACTTTGGACAAGAAAGCCATCATGGCAAACAAGGAGTTCATGATTGCACGAATAAGTCTACTGTGCAGATTGCAACACAGGTTTTGTTCCCCCTTTCTTTTTTATTAAAGATCGTACAGTAGACAGTAATGTTACAGTGGCTTACACAGTACAGCAGCAAAGACTCTCATGGACTGTTACAGTTACGTGAGTTCCACCAATCAGAGGCATCGCTTCGGGATTGTTCAGGATTTTGGATTAATGAAGTAGCCTACTTTTCCAAGGCATTGCGAATAAAAGACATTTATCTCAAAACAAGGTTATAGTTACATGAACTTTTGGCGTCTATGTGAGCATACTTAATTGCTTAGTCATGTTGTAACTGGTTTTAAGTGTACCATCGACGGTAACGATTTTATGGTCTATAGTACTCCAATTGTCAATGGAGAAATTGTATGGTATTTTTACTTCCAGAATGTTCCTCCGTTCCGCAGTGTTTGCATGGTCTGGCAAAGCGAGACTAAGCAATATAAAAAAAAATAAAATACTGGATGGATTTCCATGAACATGTGTACTGGCATTTATGATCCCCAGAGGAAGAATGATATGACTTTTGGTGATTCTATAACCATTAAAGTCCAGGACAGTTTAATCAGTATTTAAAAGTTCAGAAAACAAAGTTTTAGTCTTTGATCACACAGGTCATCATTATGGGGGGTATTAGACGGGTTATTCATGCTTTCTACTTCTTCTTCTGTTCAAATTTTAGAGTGCATCTTTAAAGTATAGTAAGCTCATGTTTAAAGGGGCCCTACACTGTAATATTGAACCTGTTGTGCATGATGTGAGTCTGCAGTGCTGTTGATATGTTCCCCTTGAGTCTAGGATTGAGTCTGTGTGAGTGCAATGCTGTGCGATGGAGGTTTGACTAGGCCTACCTCCAGGTGGGTCCATGGTCTCATGGGCTTCACATCCTTAAGAGAGATTAGAGTTGGAGAGTTAAGTTTAAAGGTCCTATGTCATGAAAATTTCACTTTGAGGTTTTTAACATTAATATGAGCTCCCCCAGCCTGCCTAGAAATGGCGATAGGTGTAAACTGAGCCCAGGGTGTCCTGCTCTGCCTTTGACAAAATAAAAGCTCAGATGGGCCGATCTGGAATCTTGCCCCAGATCGGCCAATCTGAGCTTTTCTCCCCTTTCTCTGCTTTGCCAGCCCACCCAGAGAATTGAGAGAGAGACATCATGGCTTTCAAATGAGCAAAGTGTGAGTTGGTCAAGGCCCCACCCCCAGCCTTCACCTTGCCCCCCCCCTCTCCTCATCAAAAGTTACAGACTCAGAAATGGCACACACTAAGGAACGCTCATTGTGGGACTGGCTCTAGTGTCTGTAAGTATGCACCAAGGCTGAATTTCGGGAAAGAGACTTCAGATACAGAAGTAGGGGACCACTAAGGTCTAGATAAAAGCATCCAAAGAGCATCATGTCATGGGACCTTTAATGCTGGTCTGTGTTAGTGCTACCCATCTCCCCAGAGGAGCCTGTTGCTTTCATATGAATTTGGGTTGTATTGCCAGCTGATTCATCACCTCTTTTCAAAATCTTTGTTGTTGTTTCTGCTAAGTGCAAGCACATGGAAGGGTAACAGTCTGACATTTCATTAAACAATTGACATGGAAAACAGCTTGAACATTAACATGCTGTTTTAAATGATTCATTCTTTCTAATTAAACTTAACATTACACAATCTTGTTTTATCTTTTCATCAAGGCACTGGTTAAAAATCAGCACCCTCATGATGACTTGCTATGGTGAATGCGCGTGGGGAAGGCCGAAGTAAGCTCAGCGCGCGCGTGTCAGATGAGACAGGCAAAAACGTAGCTAATTAAGCTAACTGCTAAGGTTGTAAGATAAGGCGTATCTTGGTAAACATTAGCATAACGTCTTTTCAAAGACTATTTCGGCGAAAATAAGCAGCTTCTGTACAGGTCGAGGCATTGTAAATATGTAGCTATAGCGTTAACTGAAGGAGTTGCTTTAGCATTATTGGCAGTCAAAGCTAACATGTCAGCCCGCTGTAGAGCTAGTTCGCTATCTTAGCTAAGAGTTTTATAAGTACCTCTGCATAAAAACGAGTCCTGTTTGGGTTTAACATACACTTCCTTCAAGCTACCATTGAAAGGAACATGACTTGTTTGGCCACCAGGTGGTGCTTCCATTTATTTCTGTGCTCACAACAGGATGTAACGTTTAACGCAGTAAGTAGCACATAGCTATATTATCTAGAGTAACGCTAGGCATATAACTAGTTTTATACAGCTTATGGTATAACTAAAAAGAATGTTCTTCTGCTAGAGGCACATCTAACTATGTTCATTAATTTTATTAAATGAAAGACAGAGTCAAGAGTAGATGTAGTTTACTGAATAAATATTATTTTGTCCATTTAAGTAACATACAGTAGGAGGCAAGGGTTTGTTAGTATAGATGGCTTTTAAAATCATAGAATTAACAAACCAGACATTTAGATTTTGAGTAATTTTAAGAACGTCCCTGAGGTCTCTTGAGGTCAGGCCCTTTATGCTTGCTGCCAAGTATAAGTGCCCCCTGACACCATCAATAACAATGCCCTCTGGCTGTGTTTCCCTGATTAAGCTTTCCAAACTCCCCTTCCAGAGTCTGACAGAAATGTGTTATAAGGATACACTACACCACTGTCAGGTGGTGTGCCCACATAGTCAGTGGAGCACAAATAAGATGGTGATAACTGCTCTACTACCAACAGCCAAAAAAAGGGCTCTGGACACTGGACCTACATGGGATAAGATTGCATGGTTGGTATCAAGTCCTTCTGTGGTTCACCCAAGAAGACATTGTCAAAGGTGTCAATTTAAGAGCTCTGTTGTTTTCTCATGCACATTCATTAGTTTTACCCAAATATTGATCCAAAACACAAATAACTCTTGTTATAATAACTTGTTTTTAAGCTGATACCTTCCACCTGAGACAGCTCATCTCTGCTGACAGATTCTCTGATGTAAAGTAGTTTTGCACATTATTGTTTTTTAGTCAAGTAAAATACTTTTTTGTTCTTTATCAGACCAGAATAGTCAACTGGGACACATTGGTTTGGTGGCTACTGTCAACTTCAAAGTGTTTAAAGTGGAATTTGATGACTGCACCCATCAAAGAAAGAGGTTAGTATAAACTACAGAGGCAACCAGTAACTTTGCCCGATTGCTGACATCGTTACCGACCATCCTGGAGGAACTAGGATCTCCCCAACCCCTTGTTGCTGATATTGAATCATGTAATTAAGGACAGAATCCCTCAACAAAATGGTCAGGTTAATGTCACTGAGAGTATCACACACTTTAGCTCAGTGGGCTGAAGAGGATGCAACCTTAACAGTTCTAGGTAAAACAAGGAAAGACGTTTCATAAAGATGTTTTGTATGATACACATGTACTAATTATTGGTTTATTTATGTATCCTCAAACATAGACTGCGTTAATAAAATTTTATTAAGTGGGTAAAACATAAAGATGGGCGCCCTATTTAATAATAATGATTACATGTTTTTCTGTTATTCCCTCTATCTAAAGTTTTTGTTGTGAACAGAGATACCTCCACATAATGAGGATGCCACATGCAACCCTGACTGGAGTGCTTAAATAATTTAAAACCTTGTTTCATCGGATACCAGCAACTCTGGACCTTGACGTATGGCTTACAGACTGGCTGTATGTGTAATTGATGAGATGATGAGTTGTAAATTAGCATTGAATAAATGTTGCATTTAATAAAAGTTGCTAAAGCATGCCTCAACTTAGAAAAATAATTCATCATAATCAGTCCATCTAAAACTGCTTTATTTGTCGGGAAACACATCATACTATTGTTATCCTTATTTGATCCTTATTTATTAAAGTATATACATATGCAAAATGTATTAACACACCCTGTGGGATTCAAAATTGAGTTCAGTTTTTTAAACCTTAAAACTTAAACCTGAATTAATTTGAAACACCAGGATTGCAAATAAGGCTTGCAACAAT
This sequence comes from Etheostoma cragini, assembly GCF_013103735.1. Lineage (NCBI taxonomy): Eukaryota > Metazoa > Chordata > Actinopteri > Perciformes > Percidae > Etheostoma > Etheostoma cragini. The sequence goes on from NC_048426.1 coordinate 6,835,592, forward strand.
TTGGTGATTCCTTGACAAAAGAGTGTGTTTGCACCAAGACCCGGTTGGGAACAGCACTCTATTAAAGATTAAAGTGGCACATTCTTTCCAACTAGGCTGGCCCCACATTTTCTTTACTTCCATGAAATTATATTGCTAGTGACATAGCAATATATAGATTACCTCAACCTCACACGTTTTTAAGCTTTTTCATTATGATACACACTACTATATATAGATATATATTTATATATATCACACACATTATTATATATATATATATATATATATCACACCACACACACACAACACTATAAAATTCAGTTGGATTATTTTAATGGCCTTTTGCCCTATATAAAAAGGTTGCTGGTTGGCTTTTCAGCAATCATTTTAGAGAAGGATTTAGAATTTCAAAAAAAGAATCAATTACTTTTTTCTTTTGTTTTGGGCACAGTCTATGTGGATTGGCGGACTCTGCTCACCGTGACGTCTCTCAGCAGTCCCTAGTTATAGTTACCAGTCTCAGGTTGAACACTCATGCACTATTCATTGGTGTATCACATCACTCCTGCCTAACTTCAGACTTGGACAAACCCAATTATTTTCTGTACAACTTTACTTTGAAGCTATATTCTTACTGCTGTGTAAATTTCTAAAATGTTTACGTAGTGCTGCTTCTATCTCACAGGTAAAAAGAAGTTGCTGTTTCCTTGCAGGAAACTATTTGGAGCTACTCAAAGGAAGGAGACAAGAGCATTATTTTCTTGTATGGTATGTATTTTAAAATATTTTATCAGCAACATCATGTTAGGCAAAGATCAACTAGAACACGCAAAGGTTTGGCATTTAGGCCTCAATGTTTTGCGGCATACTTAAAAGACTTTCTTTGTAGAGGGACTTTCTGATCACTAGTATTTGTTCTGTTAAAAGATATCTTTCATTAAGTTAACAGAAATATTCAGAACTTTGCTGTCTAGGTTTCTCGCAGTTTTATTCGATTGCATGCGTTTTGGTTATTCTAAACATCTGCAACATGCAGCTCATAAGGGTGTTACATTATTTTACTTAGGGCTTGTATTTTGACTAAGTTTCAAGCACTAGCACGTGTTTAAAATGGATGGTGCACAGTTTGGATGTGTTCCACTTTTTGGCAATTACACACAACTCCGAAAATGTAAAGAAAAAAAAAAAAAAAAGTAAACAAACTCAGGGAAAAAGTGTCCACCTGGATAATTTGTGATTACTTCTGAAAATGCCAGTTCTTTGAAATAATTAGCTCACTAGATCACATTCAATATTTATTATTAGATTATTAGATTAAAACCGTTGGTGGAAAGGGCTCTTTGCTGATTAATTAGAGCAGAAGATTAATTGGTTTAAGTGTATTATTTTTCACAATGTGTGTGAAATGTATCCTCTTTAATTGATGTATTAAGGTCAGCTGATTTGAATAATTGAACGCTTCTTTTGAAGGCTAATCCAGGGTGTGGTAGCACAAAGACAACTCTGTTAAAATGATAGCATACATGCTGTGTTTTAGTTCCATCATGTCACTTTGAAATATGTTTCCCAATTCATATGTTTTAGGTTTGAATAAATGCACATTCAACGTTTAACATGCTCTTTATAATTAAGGCATTTTCCAGTTGCTCTTGGACTTTTTTTGAAAGCAATACATTGTTTGCCTTCTGTCTACAAGTCATTGGAGTAGGGTGTCATGGTTTAGTCTGTTGGGTCTGTTCAGACTGAAGAAGTCTGGTTTGCAGAACCTGCACAGAAATAAGATTTACTTGTACAAAACAATTAACACTTTGTTTTTTTATTTAATTGAAAGTAGTTTATAATACAGATGTTTAAGTAATTGCATCAACAAAATCTACACCGATGTTTTCTTTATAAATGTGAAAACCTATTGAATCTCTATATTTCTTTCCTAGAGCACGCAAAGAATTGTTTTCAACCATGAAGCGCAGTAAGCACCGTGGACACAAGGAGGACAGAAATGGAGGTATCAGTGACTCAGATGGATGACAGAAGATTAGGTCAAATTAAATAGGAAATCCTATTGTTTTACAGACCCTTGCAGCCATCCTTAGCTCAATAGAAACAGTTTTTAAAACCAAAGAGCCATTGATTTTCTCTACATTTATTCTTGTCCTTACAAATATGAAGGCAGCAGTGACTTCTCCAGTTACAGCTGTCAATGCCTCAGTTGCTTCATAAACCAACTCTGCAGTAGATCAATGTGCATTCAGCATTGCTGCACGTATTATACCTTCTTTCTGCTTTTAAATGTCAAGTATGGCCCTCATCACTTGTCTTTGACTTTCATAAAAAAAAACTATCAGTGGATTATAGAATAATATATACAATAAATCACAATTTTTTTGCAGTATGCTCCATGGTGCAAGATTTATCTGTCACCATTTTTAAGTACTTTAATTTTAGAACAATTTGTCCTTATTTTGTGTCTTTCATATGATCTCCAGATGAGCCAGCTATTCTGGAGACAGAGGACCTGGATCGCCAGGGAATGTTCATGGGAGGAGGCCCAGATCCCGACGCCATCTCACTGGCCTCAGTCACAGCCGTCACCACCAATGTATCAAACAAGAGGCAAGCATGGTTCTGTTGTGCATTCGGCTGCATTTAAACAAAAAAGAATGGGATTGCTAGTGTTAATCATGTGAATCTAACTAAAGATTCTCAATCATGTCTAACATGTCAATGTCTTACAGATCAAAGCCAGACATAAAGATGGAGCCGAGTTCTGGAAGACCAGTAGATTACCAAGTAAGAGAAATCTTACCCATCATTTTATTGGCCAAGATTTATTATTTTATTACGTGTAGAGGAATAACTGACTAGTTATGGTGGAATATATTAATGTTATTTTACTTGCCCAGGCATGACAGGCATAATCTTTTTCTTTTTGTCTGACACAATTGATTTATAATCAGACTCAATCAATCACTCAATTGTCATGGTATGACAAGACTGAGATTTTCATGGTTGATCCTAAAAATCATAGAGAAAAGATTTATTCAAACCAGGATTCACTGTCTCTGAAATACAGTGAGCAGGTCAGAAACCTTGACATTGTTTTTGATACTGATCTCAACATCACGTCGCAAATGTCACCAAAACAGCATTTTATCACTCTGTGAATTTGTATGGTGGTACTTTCTTTTGTTTATGTTGAATGTCCTGTTGTGTTTATTGCATTATTGTTGATATTTGTGCTTTGTATGTTTATGCTGTTTTTAATGTAAAGCATTGTGGGTTTACTTGTAATTAAAGGTTCTATACAAATAAAATTGACATTGACATTTAATTTCAGATCAGTGTGACAGTGATTGAAGCCAGGCAGCTTGTTGGCCTAAACATGGATCCAATGGTCTGTGTGGAGATTGGAGAAGATAAAAAGTACACCTCAATGAAGGAATCGACTAACTGTCCATACTACAACGAAGTGAGTCAGCCATTACAACATAATGTATCTATAATAATTTCAGTTTAGGCAAAAGCTTACTATTTATCTATATACAGGGTTGATGCTAACAATATTGTCACTAACTCTTTTCTCTTTCCAGTATTTTGTGTTCGACTTCCACGTCCCTCCAGATGTTATGTTTGACAAAATCCTGAAGTTGTCTGTAAGTTGTTTGATTTATAACAATGTACAATGAAACAGATTCATTGACAATTGCATTTAGTGGTATGTAATGTAATTTCCCTGAACCAACCCTTAGGTGATTCACTCCAAAAATCTTCTGCGTAGTGGAACACTGGTTGGGACTTTTAAACTGGATGTTGGCACAATCTACAGCCAGCCTGGTAAAGAATCAATAGAAATCAGCTTTGTTATTATGAAATAATGGTACTGATATTTCAATTATTTTGTCATTTCTTTGGTCTTGCAGAACATCAGTTTTACCACAAGTGGGCTTTGCTGATTGACCCTGAGGACATCTCAGGGGGCTGCAAAGGCTACATCAAGTGTGATATTGCAGTTGTGGCCAAAGGAGACACCATAAAGACTCCACACAAGGCCAATGAATCAGAAGAAGATGACATAGAGGGGTTACTAGATTTTTATTGCGCCTGATTCTTTATTCTAAAAATATACACTACTGGTCAAACGTTTATATCTTTATTGCAATATCTACATTGCCCACTATCAGCAACCATTCATCCAATGTTCCAAAGGCACATTCAGTTCACTAATCTGATATTTAAAACAAAAACTAACTGAGAAAACATTAGAGAACCCTTTTGCAATTATATAAGCACAAAATGCTATCTGAAAATTGCTCCCTGGTTAAAAAAACAATGCAACTGATCTCAGCTGGTATTCTGTCTATAATGGAGTGCAGTGGAAATTTCTAAGTGACCCCAAACTTTTGACCGGTAGTGGAAATTGTTAAGCAAAGATGTTAGAGTCTTGTTTGTTTTCTTAATTCATCAACTCCCATTTCTGTTTCAGCAATCTCCTGATACCAGAAGGGGTGCCTGCAGAGCGACAGTGGGCTCGTTATTACCTGAAGATCTACAAGGCCGAGGGACTCCCTAGAATGAACACCAGCATCATGGCTAACGTCAAAAAAGCCTTCATAGGTGAAAATAAGGACCTGGTTGATCCATATGTCCTAGTACAGTTTGCTGGGCAGAAAGTGAGTACTAGTATGGATCCTATACATTGCCCTCTGTTTTTGGTAGCTTTCTCTCAGCCGGGTCAAAATATGAATTACAGTGCAACTCCTGAATTAATTCATATATACAATGTAATGTGTGATTACAGGGGAAAACATCAGTTCAAAAGAGCTGCTATGAGCCTATCTGGAACGAGCAAATTGTTTTCACTGAGATGTTTCCACCACTATGCAAGCGCATGAAGATCCAGCTCCGGGACTCAGATAAAGTAAACGATGTTGCTATTGGGACACACTTCCTGGACCTACGGACTATTTCCAATGATGGGGACAAAGGTGATGTACCGTGATCTTTTAAATGCATTTCCTAAAAGTGTACCTTCCCACTTTTTTTAAATATTGTTTTGACCTTGATAGAAACTACTGGGTGGTGCCTTTTACAATACAGGGAAGCATCCTCCAGGTTGATTGTTATCTTATTTAACTGCAGAAGCTTTGGTTTGAATGTAGGTTCTGTTTGAGCAACTTGTACACAGTTGTAAACAATAACCATGTCTGTTGACCTTGCAATCATATATACTCAGTGCATCTGTCAAGTAGTGCTGTTCTATCTATAGTTTGTAATTATCAGATACAAATTATATTCATCCTTTATCTATCAGGCTTCCTTCCCACGCTGGGACCTGCCTGGGTTAACATGTACGGCTCCACTCGTACCTACACCCTGATGGACGAGTACCAGGAGTTAAACGAAGGGCTCGGAGAGGGAGTGTCCTTCAGGGCCCGTCTGCTCATCAACCTGGGTGTGGAAATCCTAGATCCCTCCTCACCTGACATTTCCAACTCCACAGATGTGCAGTTGGAGGGTGTATCCAACATCGCAGAGGTGGGTCCCTGCTTGGATGGGCAGCCATGCAGTGGAAGCCAATTGTTACTCATTGGGCTGTGGTTGTTGTGAATTATTAATTGTCTTTTTTTAGCCCACCAGGTGCATTATTAACATGCTGTTGCATGAATATGGCTTCTTTTTGTTTGTGGACAATGCAAGTTACATAGCAAATTCAATTGAGCACAGTGGTATCGTAACCCACCAAGTACTCAGGGATTCAGTTCTCACTGTTCCGCAGCTTGTATTACAGGGTTGGACCACTATGTTTCTTTTTTCTTCACTATGTTTCTTTTAACACTTAAACACACTATGTGTTAACAATATTCCATTTCTTACTTTAATTAAAAATTTAATTTGAACATTTGAAGTAGTGAGAGAGTATACAAACACTTTCTCACACTAGTTTGTCTATTTCACAGACTGCTACCGGGAAGGTTGAGGAATTTTTCCTCTTTGGGTCTTTCCTGGAGGCCACAATGATTGACAGAAAGATTGGTGATAAGCCCATCAACTTTGAGGTCACAATAGGTATTTTCCATTACCTGTTCTTTTGTCTTAAATTGAATCTTAAGCTCATTTTTAGTGCCACGTTTGAGTAGAATTTATTGGGAAATCTTTCTAAAATTCCTAGTGCTTAACTATTATGTGATGTTATGTAAGAGGAGTTCCAACATGTGAAAATTGAATAAGGCAGTTTTAGAAATTACCTTAAGTTATGAACATTATAGTGTTGTTGCTAAATGTCACGTGAAAGCAAGCAGTTTTAATGACCATGTTATCATCAGGATTTGAAGGTGAAGCAACATTTAAGGGTGTGACTACTAACATAGCTGCTGTGTGACAGGTTACTATGGAAACGAAATTGATGGTGCTGCCAGGCCAAACACGAAGGGGAAGAAGGGGAGAGATGGCGATGAAGAAGAAACTGAGCTGATCCACAACTCCAGTGAGGAGGAGATGGATGATGACGGGGACCTGACTTCCGTTGCGACTACTCCTCCCATGAAACCTGTCATCACTGACCGGTCAGAGCAAAAACGTCACCATCATAGAGTGACAGTGCAACTAACAACAAACAAACAACAAAAAAAACATGCCTAAGCTGTCTCTTGTATTGTGATTTTAAAGTAATTGTAATAGTTCTAAATAGTACTTATCTTACAGAACATTTAATAATTGTTTTTTGAAATGTATGTTTGCATATTAGAGTCTTTTCACACAGTTAGTTGCACAGTGTTTCCACACATAGACTAATGTGTGGCGGTGCGCCACACAATCAACACCCGCCGTCAAACATTGCGTTTTGTTATAGAATTTGTTAACGCTATTTAAAACATATAGTGTATTCGTTCAGCTGCATTTCCTTTCCCTGCTCTCCTCCGTTTCTCTGTTACCATGCATCTCCACACACACATACACACACAGCCATTCCCCTCCGTGCACACAGCTTGTCTGTCTCCATGAAAATGTGAAAAGTTCACAAAAACAAGTTCACGAAAGGTTGGTATCTCATGAACACCTTTACACACTCAATCTGAATACATTGTTGTCAGTGTGTTAATGTTGGAGTCCCCATCCGATCCATAACAAACTGCTTGCTTTAGAAAGGTAACTAGTCACAACTTTGTGGTAAAATACAATTGGGTTGTCAAGGTCAAAACACTGTATGTAGCAGCTGTGAATCAAATACATTTATTATAAATAATGTTATGTTAATATTTTGCTCTTACACTGAATGTTTGCTGCTTCAATTCAGATAAGTATTAAAAAGTAATTTCTGCTACTAAAAAAGGCACGTGTAGACCAGTGTAATTAGTTATGTTATTCATTTGTTTACAATATTTTGAGGCTTCAACCAGTGCTGCTCAAACAGAAAGACAGGGTCAGGGAGAAAAACAGATAGATTCGTTAGGCATTGAAGAAAGAGTAGGAGAGGTGGAAAACATCCAACTGCGTGTCTTCCTCAGTTTTTGATACTTGGTTGTTACGAAAACAATCAAATTACAAATTGCGTTCGAATAAGTGGGAAACACTGATGCACATCAATCAACATCCCAATTTAACCACCAGGTGGTTTATTATTTTTATTTTAAAGGTCCCATGGCATTGTGCTTTTTGGATGTTTTTATATACACCTTAGTGGTCCTTTAGTACCATATCCAATTCTCTTTCTCAAAATTCAGCCTTTGTGCAGAATTACAGCCACTAGAGCCAGTCCCACAATGAGCTTTCCTTAGGACGTGCCATTTCTGTTTTGTCTGTAGCTGTTGAGGGAGAGAGAGCCCCCCCTCTCTCCTAGGGATGGAGCAGGGTGGAGCATGGGGTTGCAAGGTGGAGGGTTGGGGTGTTGCCTTGACCAAAAGCCACTTTGCTTGTTTGAAAGCCATGATGTCTCTCTCTTTCTCTCAAATTCTCTGGGTGGGCAAAGCAGAGAAAGGGTAGATAACCTTGCCCCTTATGACCTCATGAGAATCCAAATCGGCCCATCTAAGCTTTCAGTTTCTCAAAGGCAGGATACACAGGGCTCGGTTTACACCTATCACCATTTCTAGCCGCTGGGGGACCATAGGCAGGCTGTGGGAACGCATATTAATGTTAAAAACCTCATAAAGTGATATTTTCATGCCATGGGACCTTTAAAGAAATGTATAATTTGTATCCTCAGAAACTACTTCCACCTGCCGTATTTTGAGAGGAAGCCGTGTGTCTACATTAAAAGTTGGTGGCAGGACCAAAGAAGAAGGCTGTACAATGCCAACATTATCGACAACATTGCGGATAAACTGGCAAGTCATGCACTCTACCACTTAGTAAATGAGCATAGTATTACAAAAGTTAGAATTTAATCTTTATTTGGGTTTTGGCTGTTGAAAACAGTTTCTCATTTTGAATGAGTCTAAACATCTATTGCCACTACAGGAGGATGGACTGAATGACGTGCAAGAGATCATCAAGACAGAGAAGACCTATCCTGAGCGCAGACTAAGAGGCGTCCTTGAGGAACTCAGCCAGGGTTGTAGGTCTGTAAAAACAAACCTAAACTAGCAGTTTTGAAGGTTTAGTCCAATTAGCTACTTGACTGACTGCGCTCTACTTCTTCAGTCAGTTTCTTTTGCTGGCAAACAAGGACCAAAATTCGTCTGGCATAACCAAACTTGACAGGGAGAGACTGAAACTGTGCATGTCAGAAGTGGTATGTCAACTAAAATGAAGCTTGGTTTTTTTCTTTCACTTGTTCATTGTTTATCTTTCCACTGTGTTGCTAAATGCTGGGCTGTTTCTGGGTTTAGGAGAGCATCGGCCAGCAAGCTAAAGCCATGAGGTCACAGGTGAAGAAAAGCACAGTGAGAGATAAAATCAAGCTGGCTCAGAACTTCCTCACAAAGCTGCGCTTTCTGGCTGAAGAAGTGAGACCCTTATGTTACAAAAATGATTTTACTTGTTGAACATGCTTGAGTTATTGTGGTCATTTCATGTTTAATGTGAGCATTCTTACTACAGCCTCAACACAGCGTTCCTGATGTTTTTATATGGATGATAAGTAATGGAAAGCGCATTGCTTATGCACGCGTTCCATCCAAAGACATCCTTTATTCCAGTATAGAGGAGGAGACAGGAAAAGACTGTGGCAAAGTCAAGACAATCTTTCTGAGGGTGAGTTTACACTAAATATAGTAAGATAATCAATCAAAATTGTGTTTTAAATTCCCTTTCAACTTTTCCTCATACACTAAAGATCCCTGGTAAGAAAGGTTTTGGGCCTGCTGGCTGGACAGTCCAGTCCAAGATAGAGATTTATCTGTGGCTGGGTCTGACTAGACAGCGCAAAGACTACTTAAAGGGGCTGCCCAATGGATTTGAGGAAAATAAGTTGTCCAAAGGACCTGGCATGCCGTGCTCACCTCCCATCAGCCTCACCTACATGAGTAAGATCATCGACAAATTCAGTATTTCTTCTGTGTTAACTTTACACTGAAATAAAGGCTTACAGCTTCTTTTACAACATGTTATTTTAAATTGAGTACCCACCATGTTTTGAACATGTAGAATTATGATAATTCACATACACTTTTTAACAAATGTATATAAAGGCACGGCACGTATCAAGTGTAATTTATGGACCTATTTATTCAATTATGAGCGTCTAACTCTGTCTACAGTGAAACAGATCTTCCAACTGCGGGCCCACATGTACCAAGCTCGCAGCCTGTTTGCTGCTGATAGCACAGGTCTGTCTGATCCCTTTGCAAGAATTTTCTTCTCCACACAAAGCCAGGTCACTGAGGTGAGCTTACTCATTGGTCAGTCCAAATATGATTTATTGAATAGCAGATCCTGCATCTTTATCAAATGTATTATCTTCTTTTTTCAGATTCTGCCTGAGACTCTGTGCCCGACATGGGACCAGCTGCTGGTCTTTGAGAATGTGGAGTTGTTTGGAGAGGCCATCGAACTGAGAGACGACCCTCCTATTATCGTCATTGAACTCTATGATCAAGACACAGTGGTAAGAGTTCTTCTTTAATAGTGATGCTTATTAGTGTAAGAAAGAAGTCTACCTTTGTCCAACTTAAGTGACCAGATAACAACAGTCTTACCATTCTGCTCCATCCTAATCATTCTCATAATTTAAGAGTCTGCATGTCTTTTACTTGAAATGTAAGAGTTGACATGCCAATTAATAAGTCTAAACTCTGTGTGATATCCCCTCAATAAATGTGTTTGTCAATAGAAGCCTGATATGACATATATTTGAAAGAATGCGTTTGCTGACTGACAATTTTATATTTACTCCTGACAATTACACCATTGTTTTGGATGACCCATTGGATAAGTAGAGTGTGGATTCTTATGGCTTGATGTACTGTAGAAGCACTGTAATGTGTGCAGAGAAGATTGTATTAAAAGGCATGCAAGAGGAATAAAATATGTCCATAAGGATAGATTAACTTATACCTGTTGCATTCCTTTAAGTGACATTTTTGTGCTTTTTGTATGTGACCAACAGATAATTTGGACTCTTCCTAACCACTAACTGCAAGAGAGATCTTATATTTTATTTTTTGAAATATAATCAGTCAATGATTCCTTTTTAACAATAGATGAATACATAATGTCTGTTTTGCAGTTCACTGGTTATTTTAGGTATGTTGCTTTTGTTCATTTTTCTTTTATCTTCAATGTTTTTTTTATATTGTCTGACTGGAAACATGAGCATCTCAAGACATGTTTCTTCTTCCTGACACATCAAATAATTAATAATTACACCATAAGCATTTTTAAAATAAAGCCTTTTTAATGTGAACACTGACAGATTGGTCTTTTTAGCCTACCATAGCCATTCTTTCAAATATTCAAACCAGAATTCTTGTTTTAACGTTTAAAGATTAATTTCCTATTATGCTTTTAGGGTAAAGCAGAATTCATGGGCAGAACATTTGCCAAACCTGTGGTAAAGATGGCGGACGAGCATTATGGTCCCCCACGCTTTCCTCCTCAACTGGAGTACTATCAGATCTACCGTGGAAACTGCACCGCTGGAGAAATGCTGGCAGCCTTTGAACTGCTGCAGGTTAGGCTGCCAGACACACAATCCATCTAGTTGTGAGGGTGCTGTCTACCATACAAAAGTTGTCAGTTCATATATAATAATAAAATAGATATAAATAACAACATAATAACATATAACATAATAGAAATATAGAAATAAATGATTTATGATACTTTAATTGTAACATCTGTTAGATTGGCCCCAATGGGAAAGCTGACCTGCCTCCTATAGACGGTCCCACAGATATGGAACGTGGCCCAATCCTGCCTGTACCGCTGGGGATCAGACCAGTACTCAGCAAATACAGGATAGAGGTGAAGACTTGACATGGGAGATTTTTTTTATTAAAAGAAAATTAAAGTAAAACAGCAACAGAATCACTGAGCCCCCCTGTCCCTTAGGTTTTATTCTGGGGCTTGAGGGACTTGAAGAGGGTGAATCTGGCCCAGGTGGATCGGCCTCGTGTGGACATTGAATGCGCGGGAAAGGGAGTACAGTCAGCCCTTATCCCAAACTACAAGAAAAACCCCAACTTCAGCACCCTGGTCAAGTGGTTTGAAGTGGTATTTAATGATTTATATTACTCTCTTAATATTTACTGTTTTACCCCCTTTTGTTAAATTAAAGTCATATTTACTTTCCACGCAAATTAGAAAAGAATCATTGAGAAGAATTCAAAAACGGATTCCGGTACAACTACTCTCCTCAATCAAATAACTCTGTCTTTTTTGGTTCAGGATTTGCCTGAGAATGAGTTGCTTCACCCGCCACTGAACATCCGGGTGGTGGATTGCAGGGCTTTCGGCCGCTACACTCTGGTTGGCTCCAATGCCGTCACCTCCCTGCGGAAGTTCATCTACAGGGCAAAAGACAAGCAGGCTAACAACTGGTCCACTACAGGTACAAACTAAAACCTGGAGACATTAAACCATAGTGCATTTTTTTTCATTATTGTCACAACAACATAGTCATTAAAATGTAAAGGATAAAGTAAAGTATTTGTTTGCTAGTGCACAAATAGAAATATGTATTTATAAAGAAACACATTCACGTTCTCTGTTTACCTTTCAGAGGAAATAATTGTCGTCAACATAGAACCTGAGTCTGGTTTTAAGAAGATGGACACTGTGGTCAAACTAGATTCTGTAAGTTTCCTTTTTTTAACAGAAAGCATTTGAACACTACAAAACGAATAAAAGTCACATTATTTGACTTTATGCAATCTGGCTTTCTACCTAGTGTGCTGACACTGTGGTCAAAGTTGAGGTAAGAAAAGTGCTTTAACTTAATTAATTCAAATCTAAAATATTTTATGTTGGTACAAGAAACCCTATTGTTCAATTGACAGCATGTTTAATGCACCTTGTATGAAAAGGATGATGATAAGGATGGAAAGGGGAGAAAGAAGAAGAGAAAGAAGGGTGATGAGATTGAAGAGGAGGAACTTGACGAGAGCATGTTGGACTGGTGGTCCAAATATTTTGCCTCCATTGAAACTTTGACAGAGGTGAGTAACAGGAAAACAGAACAGCCATTTTGAGTCTTCTTTTTCTTTAATGATTGCAGACCTGGATACGGTTGATCTACAAAGTGTGAGGGCATCTAAAATTAAATGATCTTACTATTTATTTATTTTTAAACTTGATCAACTCAGATCCTAGCTTAAGTATCTTGGGGAAACTGGATCTTGTTTGCGTCTTAATGAATCCATTTGAGAAATGATCTTCTCCAACAGGTTCTCAAGGCTCAAGAAGCTGCTCTTTCAGATTCTGAGGACAAAGATGAGATGGACATTGCAGATGGCGGAGGTAAAACCCCATAAAACGGCAAACAAGACTAGTGTTTTGTTTATCTCATCAATTTCAAAGTTTTATATTATCCAGCATGCTTTCGTTTACCTCTTTGAACCAGGTTAGTGGGTTAGAGGAGCAAATTGGTGAGCTTTCGAGTAAATTCATAAAACATACACAAAAACTACAAAAAAATGCAGTCAGATGTAAACCTTAGATTATCTAAAGATTCTAAACCTGCTGGCAGAATGCACCCCCTACAAGCAACTGTTTATTTTCTTCCACAGTGCAGTAGTAAACCTTGTAGCCTAGGATTGCCATCATGTAGATGCTGACATCAATCTAAATTTCCACATGCGCATTCCATATGCATATTAGTCATGCTTGCATGAAAGTTGTCAATAAAAAATTACAGTGAATCAAAAAAAGAAGTACCGACAATACCAAGTGCAATTTGATGACAGGATGAGCATTTATTTAAGTGCTACATTTGAAGCATATTTGATTCTGTGCTGTGCCCACCAGGCAGCACAGAATCAACTATTTATAGTATTACAAAATATATTTTGCATGCTAACAGAGTAGTATACACTGCATTCCATTGTGCATAATGCTGAAATGGCTTTGTGGTGGATAATAATGAGGAGAAGGAGTCAAGCTTCTTTTTAATGAGCTTTACAGAGGCCATGCAGCTGCCTGCCTGGAAGACCCTGTTACACCACCAAGTATCCCTTCTGAACTGTATACTCCCAATAGCAGTTCCAATAGCATGCTTGTTGTATACAGTCACAGCTGGTTTTGGCAACTTTCATGTGGAATTCATGTCTCGAGTGCTCTGCTCTTCCAACCACCACCCCCCTCCCCCTCGTCACTCCGTCCTCACTGCTAACCTGTACTCAGATATCAAACTTGATGACTCTCCTGTGAAAGGCACCAAGAAAGGAAAAGGAAAAAAGAAAAAGGAGAAGCCGGGAATTGATCCATTTGAGAAGAAAAAGCCGAAGCTGGATGAACTAAAGGTATTTCAGATTCAGATAACTTTATAAGTCCCCAAGGGGCAATTCAGTTTTTCATCCAACCCATCCATTAAGAGTTGAAGTTAAAAAGTGCGTTAGCATACAATGTATATAATGTTAAAAAAATAAAAAATAAAATAAACAATAAATAAGTACTGGAGCTACTTCAACCTGTATACAGATGCTTCTCTCTCTCCCATAACATCCACACATTTACACATGACCCAATCATTACACACACACACACACACACACACACACACGCACCCTCACATTCACTTTCCGGTGACGGAACAGAGCAGCGGGGCGCTAGAACCAGTTTTGTTGCAGTTATGTGTATTTATTGTTGTTGTATGATATTCATTTAACAGCACAGGGAATGTATGAATTGACTCAGCACCTAAACAACAGCTGAGAGAAATTCACATAACCTGTTGTGTGTGTATGTACTTGTTGGTTGTACATGACATGGTGGGATCAGTATAATCCAGAAAAAGTGCCATACTCATAGAAAAAGATCATTCAAAACCGAAAGTTTGATAAATTTGTGTTCACTAACAAGGTGTACCCTAAGGAACTGGAGAGTGAATTTGACAACTTTGAAGATTGGCTCCACAGCTTTAACCTGTACAGGGGAAAAGGTGGCGATGATGAGGACCAAAACATGATGGATGAGGACAGAATTGTTGGAAAATTCAAAGTAAGAAGAAATGTTTAGAGAACAAAACATTTAATAATTTACAATTTAGTTACATAAACTGTATAAACGGAGCGTGTCATAGATTTCTTTTTTGTTTAGCCAACATAAGACAGGACAGAATGCATTAAATGTTGGAATGTGGACGTTATAGGTTACATGTTTTTGACAATGTAATTTGCAATAAAACAATTTAATTGTTTGACTGTGTCCCTTTAGGGCTCACTGTGCATGTACAAAGTGTCGGATGACGTGCCCAGAGACATGAGCCTCGACTCCAACATGGGAATGTTTCAGAACATTCCTCACAACGATCCCATTAATATTCTTGTCCGCATCTACATCATCAGGGTAGGCTATTTGTTCTACACTTTAAAGATTCAAGGATTTATTGTTGTCATTATACAGTGCATGATTGCACAATAAAATGTAGCTGTAGTGTTTGAAATTATAGTGGTAATAGAAATAAAATGGTTGCTTTTTTGTTATAGTGGATTTGCATCTGACCAAGGATACCACTGTAGATATCTCAGGAGATGCTTAGATTATCCATTTCATTCATTAATTATCCAATTTGTCTGGTAGGCAACTGATCTGCATCCAGCTGACATTAATGGGAAAGCTGATCCATACATTGCAATCAAACTGGGAAAAACAGAGATCAAAGACAAAGAGAACTACATCTCAAAACAGCTGAACCCTTTGTTTGGCAAGTAAGTAGAATGCTTTAATTCTGATAAAAGGATCATTACATATATGATATTATGAAGTTTGGACTATATTATGCATGTTTAAATATGCATGAAAACCTATAATATTTGCAATATTTGTCACCCTATCAGATCCTTTGACGTGGAGGCCACATTCCCAATGGATTCCACACTCACAGTGTCAATTTATGACTGGGACCTGGTTGGAACAGATGATCTGATTGGAGAAACCAAACTTGACCTTGAGAACCGTTTCTACAGCAAGCACAGAGCCACATGTGGTGTGGCATGTAACTACGCCATGTAAGAAAGTAACAAAGGCCCTCTTCCCTGCACCATGGTGTGATGGATTGTGGAAAAATAGTGAAAGAATTTTTTATTATTTAATACACGACTGGAAAAGCATCATAATAAATCAGGTAGCATTAGTCAGTGATATCATCAAAATGCATTTGTCAGTCACAGAATAGTACTTACATATATTTTCATACTTGTATGCATTAAACATATGTTTTTTAATTGAAAGTAGTTTTCTAACCTATTTCATAAGCAAGGTATTAGTTTATTACATAGTACAGGGTCCAGATAAAAGACTAGACACTACATAGAAGAAATGGCTGGTAGAGTTTAGTTCTAAACCTTATGTTTGATAAGCCCCAAATTGTTTAATTTTCATTAAGCCGGCAAATAAATGTAAACATGAGATTTCTTAGACATGTTTGTAAAGTATTGACTCCTGCGGCAAAAAACACTTGCACTTTACCATCTTGGTCTTTTGAAATGGCTGTACTCGATATTCAGAAGAAAAAGAGCTCTGGGATCTGAGACACCTTGGCTTGCATTCAGTCTGCATAAGAGAATGTTTGCTTGTGCATACACCATGCAGCATTGTCTTTGAATATCTTCACCATCTATCATTAACACATTTTGTTCTGTAATAAAATGTCAAAAATATCTTACCTTATTACAGAGACTAAGTTTATTATCAGACAATTTAAAGTCAGGAAATTTGAGATATTTCTCAGGATCTAATCTACATATTGTAGTGTTACCATAACTTTATTTAATCCATTGTCTATGATGTAACTATTACGGTTTTTGCTCTTTTTCGTAGCCATGGTTACAATGTGTGGCGGGACCCAATGAAACCCACACAAATCCTGGCTAAGTTGTGTAAGGACGGCAAACTGGATGGGCCTCACTACGGCCCTGCAGGACGAGTGAAAGTGGAGAACCGTGTCTTCATAGCACCGACTGAGCTAGAGGATGAAAACGGTAAATGTTCATTTCACCCATGCTTCTGTACTAAATACTGCAGGAGCAGCAGCTAATTGTCTCTATGTAAAGCAAATTAAAAAGTGTGATTAAATTAGTGTTAAACCACCATTTGATGATGTTTGTCAGGTTTGAAGAAGCAGACAGATGAACATGTGGCTCTGGCCGTATTGAACCACTGGGAGGAAATCCCACGGGTCGGCTGCAAACTTGTCCCGGAACATGTGGAAACCCGACCACTGCACCACCCTGACAAACCTGGGATTGAACAAGTATGTCATTCAGTGTAATCATGCTGGCTCTACTCCACTCAACTTCACCTTTTAATCAAATTAATTCATACTATAATGTTTTGTTTGCCTACTTAACAATCTTATTTCCTTGTGGTCAACTGTTACAATTATTTCAGGGGAGAATTGAGATGTGGGTGGATATGTTCCCTAAGGACATGACTGCACCTGCCCCTGCCCTTGATATTTCACCAAGGAAACCAAAGAAGTATGTACTTTAGTCAAACCTGTCACTTAACAGCTTTTACATACACTATATATACACTATATAGATGTTTTAGATAATCACTGCTGATAATATGCTGACAACAGCCAGAGGAGTACTCCCTGAGCTTCATTTTTTTGGATAGGTTATAAAGGAACACT
Source organism: Etheostoma cragini (assembly GCF_013103735.1). Taxonomy (NCBI): domain Eukaryota; kingdom Metazoa; phylum Chordata; class Actinopteri; order Perciformes; family Percidae; genus Etheostoma; species Etheostoma cragini. The sequence goes on from NC_048426.1 coordinate 6,852,807, forward strand.
TTTAATAATCAATACTAATCAATGTTTTGTCGTATCTCTTGTAATGTTTGCTTGTTTCCAGGTTTGAACTAAGGGTAATCATCTGGAACACAGATGAGGTTGTTCTAGAGGATGACGATATCTTCACTGGCGAGAAATCCAGTGACATATTTGTGAGAGGGTAATTATGAGCTCTATTTGTTTTTTTTTTGTTTTTTTGTCTCTTTCTAATTTTCTCTGCCTTTACAGTTTAGAGTACAACTAGCACAATGCATTAAAAACAAAAAGGATTTGCTTCTGAGTTTAGATTGACATAAAAAAATAACCAAGTTTTAAAATCAACATTCAATTGTGAATTTCTCCTACACCCTTTCCTGTAACAGCTGGTTAAAAGGGCAGCAGGAGGACAAGCAGGACACAGATGTCCACTACCACTCCATCACTGGGGAGGGCAACTTCAACTGGCGCTTTGTCTACCCCTTTGACTACCTCATGGCCGAAGAGAAGATCGTCATCTCAAAAAAAGAGTCCATGTTTGCCTGGGATGAGACTGAATACAAGATCCCAGCTCGTCTTAATCTGCAAGTGTGGGACGCTGACCATTTCTCTGCAGATGACTTCTTAGGTACATGGGACGACCATTTATGATAACCAATGACTTCATCAATCACTGTTAATACTCAGAATTAAACTCAAAATTAAAACAAAATTGCATACTTACAGGGTAACTTGACAACTTTGTTGACCAAACAACACTTTTAAAAACTGGAAACGTTTTTTTTCCAACATATTTGATATGAGACATAGATCTGTCAGTCACACTCCTTGTTTATTCCACCATGCCATTTAACCAAGTTGATAATGTCTGTTTTTAGGTGCAATTGAAATTGACCTGAACCGTTTTCCACGTGGGGCGAAGACTGCCAAGCAGTGCACCATTGAGATGGTGACAAATGAAGCCGAGATGCCCATGGTCTCCATCTTCAAACAGAAGAGGATCAAAGGCTGGTGGCCATTTGTTGCCAGAAATGAAGATGACGAGTTTGAACTCACGGTAGGTCAAAGTACAAAGTAACCCAAAATGTTAACCTAAAACTAAAAAATTGGCTGAATGATTTGGACAATAGCTTAAAACCACATTGTGATTGTGAGTGATTGTGTTGTCTTTGTAGGGAAAAGTGGAAGCAGAGCTGCACCTCCTGACAGGAGAGGAAGCAGAGAGAAGTCCAGTTGGTGAAGGACGCAACGAACCAGACCCACTGGAGAAGCCCAAGTATGAAGGATGTTCTGATATCACCCCACTGTTCACATTTTTATTACTGACTACTCTTTTAAACGATTTTCTCAGTTACATTGTTCAGTTTATTCTATGGCTTGGTTATATTTCACCCTCGCCATAAACTCACAGACACACAAATGCAAGAATACTTTTTGTTTAGCTGCTGCAAGTCCAGCTCAACTTTAAAAAATTAAACTCCAAAAGGTTGATTAAGGCAAACCATGCCAGATATAACTAAATCAATACTATACAATTTAAAATAATAATAAAAACATGAATAAATAAAAAGATAAATCAGTTATAAATGAAGCGATGGAAATTTTCAAAAATAAAACAAGCATAAACACAATTTTTAACAATTAATACAATTAGAGAGTAACTTCCCGAAATAAGGAAAGACATTTTTTCCGAATGTACTTCAACCAAGTTCTGGACTTATCCCTAGGATCTTCTTTCTTTACATGGTAAGTTGTTGTTTTGTCATATCTTTTGTGTATTTCTACCCAGAATAAGCTTTATGTTTTAAAAATATTTTGAATTGTTTCTCCATACTATTTTCAGTAATGTCAGCAATATTAACAATTAAATGTGCCTTAGAAAGAGAGCAACAATAATGATTCATAATGCTTAAAGTCTGTAGTTTCTGAACATCTGTGTTTTTGTCCTTCCAGCCGCCCAGACACCAGCCTTCTGTGGTTCCTCACTCCACTCAAAGCTATTAAAAACTTGGTCTGCAACCAGTACAGGTGGCTGACCATCAAGATTGTCAGTGCTCTCCTGCTGCTGGCCATGCTGGCTCTTTTCCTCTACAACATGCCTGGCTACATGGTGAAGAAAATGCTGGGAGCTTGAGATGTTGCTCAGACACCTCTGCAGAAGGTTCCAGCAGTTTCACTAAGTGGATAGCTTCTAACTCTCTCTTTTCCTGCTTTCTATCTACAGTTTCCCTTCAATCGTAGCATTTTAAAAACTGAATGCAACCTATGATATGATTTAAGTAGACCATGTGTCATTGTAAGAGCCAAGATAAAAACAATAGCAAAGCAACATGCTTTGAGAATGCTTTTAGAAACGCATTTTCTCCTTAATATTAAGATGTATTCTATGGATTTGGATATTTCAATATTGACTCTCAGTTATCCGGTGAAAAAAAAAGTGGATTATTTAAGATGCATTGACCACTTGTTAAAAAATGTTGTCACCTGAAAACCAGTGAGCTGAGTGTCAACGTTGGTGTATCCACATAAAATGTGACAAGAAAAAAAAACTAAATGTCCCTTGCCACTTGTTTGTGATTTTATTACATATTTATATGCATATGAAGCTTTCAATGCACCAGTTCAGTTCAGTGTAAAGGGGTAGTAAAATTTTGATGCAGCTTAGTTGATCAACAAATTTAATTTTCTATAGTTAAAGGTGCTTATTTAATGTGAAAACGAAATATTTCAAGTTATAGTATTTACATCATACGAGAATGAAAATATATATCTGTACATGGTTCTTAAAAGGATTATTGCATTGAAGGCATAAACAAATACCGGGGAAGTCAGAACTTAATCTAAGATACATAAACCTGGTTATGTCAGAGTGAATTTCACTTGATCAAGAGATAATGAAGGTAAGAACACTGCAGCTCCATGAAAGTGATTAATTTAACCAGTGCCATAGTAATGTTCACTGCAAATGAAATTAAACATCATTTTTCATTGTGGTGAGTTGGATTTCTTACTTTTGAGTTGAGTTTCTTTGAGCAATTTCTACCAGTGTCCTGGTTAAGTTTGCACATTTGTATTTAATGACCAGCACCATAAACAATTTGGCAGAATTTGTGAATTAACTTGCTAAAAACTAGACATTTTCTTACCTCCAAGAAGTGTGTGAAAATTAGAAAAAAAGGATCTGAGAAAGATCTAACTGATCTTAAATGTTGGAATAGGTTCAGGTTCTATAAAGCCTGGAACTTTGATAGATACTTGTTGATAGTTTTCTAATCCACAGTCTCATATTCACTTCAACTGAACGTTAGAATTTCTGTCCTCTAGAGTCACAATGTACTGATTACTTTAGTGGACTAGGAATAACCATTAAGGACTTTTACATAAGTCTGTAACAACAGGGCTCAAACACAGGTCACTGCTACCAAATGGTCGCTCCCTATTTAACTTCCACACCAAAAGGAATACCATCCCTTGTGTGGAGGTAAGTAGGTTTTTCCTCAGGTTATATCAGTGCTTTGTAGAAACTTCCTTCTGTGTTTTTATTTTAGATTGATTCATGCCTTAAGCATTCTGTAATTCTGTTCATGTTTCTTTTTGCTCCACCAGCCGTCCAGATATTGCCCTCCTCTGGTTCCTCATCCCTTTCAAAGCTGTGAAAAACCTGATATGTAACCAGTACCTGGGGCTGACCATCAAGATTGTCAGTGCTCTCCTGCTGCTGGCCATGCTGGCTCTTTTCCTCTACAGCATGCCTGGCTACATGGTGAAGAAAATGATGGGGGTCTAAGTTCAAACCAGCAGATGATAACTGTTTCAAAGTCATTTTCATTAATATTTTGAATTGTTTGTGAACGTTTTGCAATTTACCATTTGACAAAGTAATAGCACTATTACGATAGCAGTACGAATAATAAATCTTAAATGCATCCATCATGGATTAATAATGTAGTCTAATGTGTACAAATCTCAACATATTGCTACTGTTAGTGTGCCGTTTATCTTGTTTCTTAATAAATTCATTCAATGTCCATTGCTCACCTTTGCTGGATTTGAGTTGGCTTGTGTTAGAGTTGAGATGTTCTTCATTTAAACAATGTCTTGTCATGTCCGGTGTGTGCGCTATGTATGATATTTCAAATTTGTCCATAAATGACCTCTGAACCCCTCACCTTTCTGGTAGTCCTCTCATTTGTACAACAGTAACAGTAACTTTTGGTTGCCGAAACTGAAAATATGGTTTCCATGGTCACCTTATATTTTGAGTATTTAAGATACTATGCAGTTGCTATCCAGCTCTTGCAACCGCAACGTCATTATATTGTTGAGCCTCCTGCTCGTGTTACTTCGAGCTCCAGTATGTCTACCCCTGTAGTTCTGTAGGATGTGCTGCCTTCAACTAGTCAACTTGCTGTGTCACCCACCGAGGTGAATGCTTTACATGCTTTGCAGTGTCATTTTGCGTCCAGCTCAAAGATGCCGGATAAGCTACTTCATCTTCCAAGACTTTACACATTTTAGTTTTATTTTCCATTCAGGTTCATCTGGTTCTTGGTCAGTTGAATCGATTTGCGTATATTTGTGATGTTGGCGGGTTAGTCATAGTTTTCACCCTGCAGTCAAACAGTTTCATTGGCTTCACCAATGTCTCTATGTCTGTGTGCACATGCATAAACGCACCAAAACGTGTTGCGTTGTCACATGCGGCGTTGACTGATTCTGACTATAACAGCAAGCAATAAATAAATATAACAAATTATACAAATATTTCTTTATAATATTTTGAGGTGCACGTTCTGTTGTTGCCTGTCTTTATTTTTTTTATTTGTTATAAAGTGGTTGCCACTGATGGCAAAAACAGGCCAAGAATTGGTTGCCCATTTTCCAAAATGGTTGCCAATGGCATTTAGAGAAACTGGAAGCCAATTCTTGGCCTGTTGTTGCCATCAGGGGCAACCACTTTTACCCTTACTGGTTTGTATCAGCCCTGGGTTGTATCAGCACTTTGTTACTGCACCACTTATATGACAGTGTATTTGGAACCATTGGATTTTTGAATATAGATTGTCAGATTTCTTACACACTGTTTGTCTCTGCTCCACCAGCCGTCCAGATATTGCCCTTCTCTGGTTCCTCATTCCTTTCAAGGCTGCGAAACACCTGATATGTGACCAGTACAGGTGGCTGACCATCAAGATTGTCAGCGCTCTCCTGCTGCTGGCCATCTTGGCTCTTTTCCTCTACAACATGCCTGGTTACATGGTGAAGAAAATGTTGGGAGCTTGAGATAGCTGCTGGATTTGACTATTTCACACACAAAAGAAATTATTTCACATGTATGTTGCCCTTGTGTTTTTTTAAACGTTTTTTTTTGCTATTTGACCAAAGACACCATCACGTTGTATTACAAGCATTAGAATGCCTACAGTATGCAATAAAGCAAGCCTATTCTTACACTGACATGTAATTGCTAAAATCCATTACTGCAATGTAGTGGTGCAAATTTCTTTAATTCACAATGATGGTTAGTTTAGTCTTGCTTAAAATATCATTATTATTAATGTTGATGTTGTTCTTTTGCTTGTTGTGGTTGCTGCTGTTGCAAGATGTTTTCAAGATGACATCTTTGTGCTGATTTATTGTGAACTTAACATTTTGTCAACAGTGTGTAGTATTTGTCTGACCTTTGGATTTGTGAATAAAGTAACAACTACAAAAGTTTCTAATCTGTCTGGTCATCTGATCATATACATGACTGTTAAAGCTCTCCAGTGATGCTCAGTGGCAGCAGCTTTCCTGTCTTAGGGGCTCCAAACTTATTTGATATTTTAAAAATGGCCAATCTTCTTAAGTGGCCAAACAATGTCATTTTTGTGGATATTTATTTTAAAGAAATGTAGAAAAATACTACATTTGTGCAGTGTGGTTTGGTAGTGTGAGATTCATATACCGTTATGTGACATTTAATATGCTGTCAGAGGACATGGGAGAGGAAACATTTCTGCTAACCCTCTGTTGTCTTCCCGCCGAGCTGCAAATTCTTGTTTTTCTGAGTCAAAATTTCACACAAAAAATCTTTTATTAACATTTTGGTTGTATTTTTCAACCCTTTTGAGTCGTTTCCCCGAAGTTTTTTTGAAGCTTTTTTTTTTTTTTTTTTTACATTTATCACTTTTTTGACATTTTTGTCATTCTGTTCTTATTTGTTCACATTTTGGTCATATCCAATGTGGAAATTGATGACGTAAAATCGAATGCCCCAATGATTCGTCATAATAAAAGGACGCCTCCTAGCGATGGCTTAGTCCAAAACGAGCTGTCAACTCGAACTCATCATGTAAACAGCTGCCACATAATATTAAGAACAGGACGCAATGTAAAGTAAGTTTCACAAGTTTCCAGTTTAGTTTGTTCTCTGGAATTGAATGTTTATCATTGGCAACACCGCTATGTCGTTGGGTAAAAAAGTCCGGCGGGGGGATAACATTTTCAGTTTCCTTCTGCGGTTGCTAGGCGATTCATTAGGCAGAAATGGACGGCAATGAAGCTACAGGTAAGATGCCCAACTTTGAAATATAACGTCAGCTCTAGCAATTGTTTTAAAAATTGCAATGTGCGTTTAGTAAGCGATTAGTCAAATATTGTTTAGTATAAATGTTTATTGGGAATTTGTGCTATTTTACGTTCGAATAGTCTCGCATTAACAGACCGTCCTCAAAGCGCAGCTGGAACAGGAACAGCGTAACTTTCATCTTTCACTGGCCCTCTCATAGAAAGCCCTCTCATAGCAGCCTCCTCAAAGCAGCCCCCAAACACATGCTGCTGCTGCCATCTGCTGGTCGGTAATAAACCCAACAGCCTATTGGTAAATGCTCATATTTACCCAGCTCAACCACATTTTTGCATGCACTATCATTGTTATTCTGAATTTTCAAGGACGGTGACGCTCCCGCAACTGCTGGTAAAAAAAAAACAATGCGAAAGAAGTTTAGCTTTTGACATCTATATGTAGCGTGGGGCAGCTGTAGCAAGGCGTTATGGTAGCCTACTGATTGATACGCTTGATATTTTTGCATAAACTCAGAGATGCACCGTAGAAATTTAGTTTTCGTCGAAACATGTTTTCCTTCTCAGTGACATAGTTCAGAACTACAAACTTTGAACGAATTACCTAGCTAGCTTGACACACGAGTAGTTCAAACGAGTAGTTTTTACTTTATAGAAAGTAACATTTGGTTGTTAACGCAGAATACTCGTTTTCCCAAGGTACCCCCTCTAAACGACAAGGGTTTCAAAGTGTAACTTTGCATGATAAGTCAAATGTCGACCAGGTGATAAAAACATGTTTTGGAGGATGCGGGCATCGATCCCGCTACCTCTCGCATGCTAAGCGAGCGCTCTACCATTTGAGCTAATCCCCCGATCTGCTTGAAAAGGAAGTGGCTTCAAATATATATCAATATATAGATGAGCTGTGAAAAGGAGTACTGTAAAAAGGTTGATGTCTTCACTGCCATTGATGCGGTTTATGTTACAATGAAAGTTATAAAAAACTGGAAGAAGCTGTTATCATCTAACTAAGGTTCAAAATAGGTTAAATATTTGACTCTATCGAACTTAAATAATGAAAAGATGACATGAACCCTCTGCTTCGCAGTGATAAAATGCACATTAGGACTCTGACTTGCACACAAAAAGAGGTGCGAGCCTCATAATCTCTCACCAATGTTACATGTTTGCCATAGATTTATACAGATGTACTGTGGACCACATATAATCTCATATACAATCAAACTAACGTTAACCCTTCACGTATAGGGTTTATTTAAAAACATTAGCCAAAGTGAGCTTGCAATACAAATTCATACTCACTCAAAATAAACCAACACCATTTATTTCACAACTTTTTATTTATTCAAAACTCAAAAGATGAGTGTTCTGTAGATGTTTACATGATCAATGAATGCAAGTTTCAGAGCAGAGGACAGCCAGTTTGCAAGTAAAAAAAGCTGGGAAGGGACAAGGAGACTTCCTGCGTTTAACTGGATGCTTATGATGACCAGTCAACTGGTCACAGATTTTTTTAATACTGACTTTCTTCCTAACTTTAACTCATATACCCTAGGCAACCCTTAACAGCAAATGAAATGTGTACACAGTATGATTAGCAGGTTAAACATAACAAAACCTGACATGTAAAAATCGTCTATTTTATTCCAGTGTCAGGCTCCCTTATATTTAAGAATAAAACATTAGCAGTGCTACAATCTATGACCATGTTGTTAGTCTGCAGGTGGCTTTCCACCTCAAAATTTCAAACTCCTAGGCTTCTGCATGTTGGTAATTAACCACGATGGTGCGAATTCAGACAAATTCTCCACACAAAATACATATACAAAATATCATTCATTCACAGTCAATGTGTAACATTCCCATGCTCAGATATGTTGCTGATCAATAATAAATAATTGCAGAGCACTGATCATATGCCTTGAGTCATTACACAAAGGAATTCCTCCCGCGTTTCTACATGCCATGAACACACCATAACAGAAACTAAAGGCTTGATACTGACTCAAGCACAAACCATAACTGAATAACACATAGCGCGCATGGCCTCAGCTTTCAATTCATGTACAGCAGGGTTTGTTTGTTTTGTTTTTAGCAAATTTGCTACAGAAGGTTCATCTAAATTAAATATAAGTTAAATAAATAAGAAATTGTTATTAAAAAGTCCCTTTTGTTACAGTTTTAGTGGCCCTGGGAGTGTCCTGGTGGCACATTGGAGCAGTGCTGTTCTGTGTTCTAATAAGTATCACAGCACCAAAGGCAAATAAATAACTCCATAATGAGTAAAGACATTGTTCTCTCAGAAATCACAAAGTCGGCAATATTTACAGACTTAAAATTCACTGTTTGCCATAACAACCTCCTTGCCAAGCTCGGCTTGATTTTCTGTGTTACTCATGCCGAAATAACTGGAAAATGCCATACATTACTGCTATTGTTACTGTGTAAGTGGAGGCAGGGAGGAGCAGCAGATGTTGATGCAGAGTACTTGGGTATACTGTGTAGATGACCAGAGGGTGGAGGGGGGGGAGGTTAAGAACAGCTATACAGTGGGTACGGAAAGTATTCAGACCCCTTTAAATTTTTCACTCTTTGTTTCATTGCAGCCTTTTTCCAAAA
>NC_048426.1:6862068-6912775 GCF_013103735.1 Etheostoma cragini
TTGGAAAATGGCTGCAATGAAACAAAGAGTGAAAAATTTAAAGGGGTCTGAATACTTTCCGTACCCACTGTACATATGAGAAAGAAAAGAAAAGAGAGAGTAAGGATAATGGTGAGTAGTTAAAGAGAGCGTGCAGAGAGACTAGAAAACAAATGAGGGCAAAAAGAAAAGGAAAGGGAAGATGGGGATGTTAGGGGGGAGGGAAGTGAAGGGCTCAGTATTCATCCTGGTCCAGGTGAGCTTGTTCATCAAGGTCCTCATCCTCCGGAGGCGCAAAGCCATCCTAAGAAACAGGGAGAAAAAGCTATCATTCTGGTTTTCTGCTTTCTTTTCGTTTGTGTTTCTATAAAAAATGTTCCTGATCAAAGACGACATCCAATCAGATAAACAATGGCCTCTACATAGACAGCCCAATTTCTGATGTTACGTCCAGGCTAGCTTCTGGAACTCCTTATTTACTCTCATTGAGCGTTTGTTTTATCTGTATATACTTAGGACAATTGTCATCCAATAATGGCCTCTCTGTTTAGAGTGGAAACCTTTAAAACATTATTTGCATATTTAAAAAGAAAAGTACAGTTGCCATAAAAATGTACCTGTGCACCAATGCGGGTACTTCTGTCATCATAACTTGGTCTTGTCCATATCTACGATACCCAGCAACACTTTTTCTAATACAATCTTTGCAGTCTTTACTTTATCACAAATGTTAATAGGGTATTAGGTAAAGATGTTCGGACACCAGTATCATTATCACCTCCAATACTGCCTAAAACACTGGTTATCAGGAAGTACTGGAGTTTATGCACTGATCCCATACCATGTAATAAAGCCCTAAAGAAAATCTAAGTTAAAGGAATTTATTTATGTTCTTTTTCCGTTATAACTGACTGAATAAAGAAAGCTTTGTAGTGTTCATTGTTTGTGTTTGTTCACGTTTCACAAAGAGTTTAACCTGAGCCAGACCGACAACAAAGACAGAAATCCTATCACATCCATACAGGGATAGTAGTATACAGCTGTTAAAACATGATAAAACATCCAACACACTGGTATCGGATCAGTACTTGTATCAGCCGATACAGAAGATCAGGTATCAGAGTCGATATCAGGAAGCTAGTTTTAGGTGAGGTGTACTTATTTCTGGAATAGAACTCTGAAGGTTTCCCTCTTGCTCTCCATAGTAACTCACTGAGTTAAGAGCATGCAGATGGAAATGGTGCAGTGCAGCCTGGATTTGTTGCTGATAAAGGATAGATACCTCTGTTGCGTAAAGAATGTCAATTATCCTGCTGAGGATGGGGTTGTTTTCACTCTCGTGTTCCTGGCAGATCAGCTCAATGTCTCGTAGTTTGCTGAAGTAGAAGTCTCTCTCCTTCTCTAGTCCGTCTACAGTCAACTTCAACTCCATACACTTAGAAAGGAAAGAAAAATAGCGGCAAATAAAAAATAAACCTATTACTGTTTTGCTGCTTTGTTTCATAGCAGACATTGTGGTTGTCATTAATGAAAAGCACAGGTGTTTAGAACATTTATATCTGTGCTTTTCCTACTGTAACAGTGCAAAATGTCTTCTGTGAAAAAGTTATTGCAATTAATGCAATATATCAATTGATTTAAGTAGGCATGAGATTGAGAAGGGGTATATAGATAGGGTATATAGATGACATGGTTTAAGAGTACTGGTGTCTACCTGTTGATTTAGCTCCATGATCTCAGCATCACTGCCCCCGTTTCTAGACAAAGATGGATTCTTCCTCAGAGCTGGAGTGTTGTGTTGGACGCGCTGTGGTGTTGGCATGTTTTTGGGAACTGTTGGAGATGTCCTCTGTGGTCCTGGAGTGGTCAGAGATGATCAGAAATGTTTATCATTTGAATCAAAATGAATTTACTGCATTAATGTTGGCTTTGTAGCAGTTGTGGTGATGGATATAGCACATTATAGAGAGCTGATGTTATCAGCCTATAGCATAATGTTGTGCCTTTGATATGCCATTTTGTGCAATGATTTAAAATTGTTTTACAACAGAACATGGTATAAAATTTGGAAAGCCAGATTTTAAAAAGCTAAATTATAAATATAATCGTATTAATTCATTTGAAATGGTTGAATGTCACATTTATTTGAGAAAAAACCTGCGCCCTGCCAAACAACTATAAGTGCTTCAGGAGAGGTGTTAAACTCAAAGTCCAAACATGGCAACACGCATTATCAAAGTTTTGAAAATAAACGGTCATACTGCCCGTTTGGAACCACACTGCTCCTTACTGGTGAAAAAGCCACAAAGCAAGCCTATGACACACTACATATCAAATTAGATCGTTTGGCGTTATATTGAAGCAAAAAGCTTTCACAGAGACATAGCAAGGCTGGTCAGGCCGATGTCACTCTTGTTAGTAAAATGGGACGGACTTGGGTTTATCAGTTTTATCCGAGATAGAGTTGCATCAGCTGCTTGATGCAGGACACTGGAGAAAATAGTCGCATTTTATATTTTTGTGGGTCTTCTGGCATCACTCACAACGATCAATTAGAATTGGGAAGGCGAGTCACAATTGGCAGTTGCGTGTTGTGGCTTTTCATCCCCACTAATACTGCACCCCTACCAATCACTGTGGTGATTACTACAATCCCACCAGCCACGCTGCCATACCTACACGGTGTCATGTTGCCTGTGAATGCTGGGCAGTGAGATGGATCTAAGAAGACAGCGGCCAGGCTGTGAATCGTGCTGCTCACACCCCTTGCTTGCAGGGAGCGCTTTTGAGCCATCCAAAGCTCAGCAAGACCGTGCAGCAAAGCCAAAACTGTTTGGTTTACCTGGGGTTCTCTTTGGTTTGTGGATAAAGTGATCACCTGGGTTGGGGGCAGGGGCCACGTCCTGCCCCTGTCTGGATAGTAAAGGGTCATACTCCTTCCCGTCGTAGTTGGCGTCAAAGAACTTCTTGAACCACTGCACAAATTCAAAGTTGTCCTGGAACTTCCCTTTTACAAGCTTTTCTACAGGAATGATCTGGGGGATGAAAACAGGGAATGCTTGAGTAGCTCCATGCGACATATCATGCACGTTTTTTGCTGTTATATGTAAAAAACAATAATATAGTGGTACATACAAGGTAATACATGATAATATGATAAAAGTATTCTGACTTTATCAACACTCATCCTTTTAAACGCTGCCTGGAGCACTTTGAAGTTGTGTATAGACTCATGTTCCAGCTTGGCTTGAAATTTGACCTTCTTCAGAAGGATACAACCTGGGAACAACATGTCCATGAACTGGCAATATGCCGCTCCTATAAACCACAAAGACACAAAGATTTGTTTTGGTTGTCTTGTTCGGATTTCATTTTTTTCAGCAGCTTTTGATCGAAGGTTTAGCCCTACCTGAACAGAGCTGTTCGATCTTGGTGTAGGTGAGGTGCAGAGAATCGTTGACCCATGCCAGCATGTCATGTCGGCTGAGGTTGTCAATGGACACAGATGTGGCGTACACATTAACTGCCATCCCCTAACTGAAACAAACAACATAAGAAGAGAGAAACAGTCAGTCAGTTGGAATGGGTTTTTGTTTGGCTGAAAGTTATTTATTCAAACAGATTGGATTGCTCGTCTTATATCCTGCTTCTAAGATATCTCTCCCTTTGCTGAACCACGCTGCCCACCACGTCCACACCACATCTGATCCTCCCCTTACCTGTACTCAACCTACCAGAGTCCTTGGACTTCAAAGGTCGCAGAACTGATTTTTTTCATTATTGGTTATTCGGCCGATTACTTTCTCCGTTAATCATTTTGTCTGTAAAATGTCATCAAATACTGAAAAATGGCTGTTACAATTCCTTAAAGTTTCCCGAATGTCTTCATAGAATTGTTCCTCAATGTACTATCATGTAAGACAGAAAAACAGCAGATCCTCACACAGAGAAGCCAATACAAGTAATGCTTGGTATTTTTACTTCTACAAATGACCTAAAGAATTTATTGATTATCAGAATAGTGGCTGATTAAGTCATTTGTTTCATCTCTAGACTTATTCATGGACCAACTTCACTGAAACTTATGTAATGTATCTGTCCTTGATTTCTGATGTAGGATGTTCTACTGTAGTATTAGACAGACTTTAATCTGTATAAACTGTTCAGTGGGATGGGGGGGGGGGAATGACTTTCCTTATGTCCCAAGGCGTTGAGGGCTAGTTGTGGCAGTTCTGGGCTGGTTAAACCCACTGACAGTCGTGATATTTGCCCTATGATAAATAAACTTGTTTTTTAGCTGTAAACACAGTGCCTGATGAGAAGCATCTTTAGTTTCAGTTTTAATCTACAGATGTGTTGTGAGCATAATCCCCCCTAGATTAAACAGAAATATCCTGATGTTTGTGAGCAGCTTTATACATCTGGCAACTCCAGCCTTCTCTGTGCTCACTTTGCTCGCCTGCTAATACCTTCCAGTGGTGTTGTGTCAAAATGGGCCTGTGACACCTTGACATACCCTGTAATAAAAATGCACTTTAATGTCGTGAACTGTTAAATAATGGTTATAAGGTCCCACTGTGTCTGCAGGTGACAGCCTGAAAGAGAAATTACAGTATGCCACCAAATCCCACCAACGGTATCACGCAAATACCTGCAGTGTAAGCAGCGATGTCTGGAGATGACACAAATACTAATAGCTGCAGCTTCAGCAGCGTGCAGCGGTCTCCCATGGGGCTAGCTAACAATTACATGATGATACAAACTACAACCATAAAACCAACAGTAAACTTGTTTACAGGACAAAACCATGCAGCCTCAGCAACATTTACGAGCGCATACCTTGAAGTAGGTATACTTTGTGTTTAATATGGATTATTGTATAGTCTATCGCACGAAAGGGAAGTCTATTCTCTAAAAACCTGCTGGGCCTTTCTAGAAAGCTCCGTAAATCACTGCAGCAAAATCGTGGGTGCCAAACCTCGAAGTCTAACAAGAACAAATGGGCGGGGGTCTGGCATTTCAAGCCCGAGCTGAGAACAATAAATGTGCCCGTTTGCTGGGTGCCTTTCGCTTCAAAAACCCGCAACGCTGAAGCTGCTCTCCTAGCGGCCCCCTCTACAGGCCTCCCCGAATAGCTCAGGACTGACAGTGCACGGGGAATATCCTCTTCTCTGCATGAGAATAAAACACTCGCTCCTCCGCGAACACCACTCACAAAAAAAAGAAACAAGAATGCGAGTGTGGGTCAATTGATTCTTTCGCGCGTTCATACTCACTGTATTCAAGAGTGTCTGTGTTGTTATCAAGCTGGCGGTATTCCTTATGTCAATGCCCGTTGCCGTAGTCGTTGTCAGACCCTACGCGGTGCAGTGCCTGGTAACGGGCCGCCCTGTCTGGGTTCTGGGGCTGCAACAATCCAGCTCTAACTGCGCATGCGCCTGACTCCATGCTGTTAAAGGTTTATTATAAATAGGACTTTGGCCTGTTACAGCTAAGAGACACATGATGTGTCTGGTTGGATTTAAGGCCTGCTAGTCACTGGGGTTTTACTGAGGAGAGGCGACACAAAAATGCCTTGTTTGTTGTTGTTGATGTTAATGTTTTATCTGCCGCTGGATAAATAAATCAAAAATATCAGCAACATTGGTGGAAGAAGTATTCAAATTAAGTGAAACTTAAATATTCATTATTGATTTTAATAATATATTATGTTATTGATTATTGACTAATTATTTGATTAGCCAATTAATTAATAGTTTGATGTAAAGTGTTACACAATTGTGAAAATCCACCCATCCATCACAGTTTCTTAAAGCCTAAACAGTTTTTTTTAAATGTCTTGTTTTGTCCAATCAATCGCCCAAAACCCAACAATATTAATTTATAATTATATAAAACAGAGGAATGCACAAAATCTTCATATTGGACCAGTTGAACTGAGAATGAGGTTCTAGTTAATATATGTATTATTAGTAAAATGGACTTTAAGTATTAAAGTAAAAATGCGTGTTCTGCAAAACAAAGTCTCCTGTGAGTGATATATCAATATCTTAGTCCGGGGCCCCCTCCTAACGGTTCCAGGATTGTGAGTGTGAGATGATTAAATGGGTACAAGGAAAAAGAAGGCACTGTCTGCTGCACAAAGTTGTGTAGATTTTTTGTATTTTCTTTTGGTGGTGATATATTTAATAGGTTTAACTCTGTGGCCCTTACACAGTTATTTACATACAACTTTGTCTACATTGGCGGATGTAAGACCCAAACCAGACACTGCTTTTTTAATCAGAGGTCAAAAGCCACAAGTAATTCCAAAACACAGGTTTTAAAGCAATGTGTTATGACTGTCAAACATATGTAGTGGAATAAAAAATACAGTATTTCTATCTGAAATGTAGTGAAATATGAGTATAAAGGAGCATTAAAATGGAAGTTTTAAAGTAAAGTACAAGTGCAGTAGTTGAGTAATACTTTTTATATGGGTCAACAAAAAGACACAGGATTCAGTTGAAGATTTCATTGTGGTTTATTTGCACTCAAATCATGTGATAAAGAGCTGCAAGAAGAAATAAAAGATAAAATTCAACGTGACGTCACATTGTTCAGCACCAGTGTACATTTGGGAGCGGGAAGAAGCAACAAGATTCACTGGAGCTTCTGAAAGTGAAATCTGTCCCAAAAAACTAAACAAAAAACAACAACTTTTATTGTAGCGTGATGATCTTTCAAACTAAAATAATCTTGTGTTCACCCCTGCTTACACTGCAGTTTCACCATAAACACAACAAAATCAATTACTTAGACAATTATTCACGAGAACTCTGACAAACTAAAAAACAAACAATAAAAATACAGTAGTAGTGTCAGTGCTTTTCTGTAGTTGCTAAACAAGCATCTTCCAGTTATGATGCTGTGCTTTCAGTGTGCACATTGTGAAGGCATTTGATCCCCCAAAGAAATGGCATTAATGGGCTTACATATCTGCTGTTAAACTGAAGAGGATCACTTCTCCTCTATATACTTCACAGTGCTGTGTTACATTGGAAATGTCAGTCGGAGGAAGGTGCCCTTTCAGACCAGTAAAAAGAGCAGACTCTAAATAAAACAGCCATCGAAATGTTACGATCTGTGCCAGCCTGGCAGTGTGGGTGTCAGTGTTCTCAGGTGAGAAAAGGCAGTTTGGTTGAGACTTTTTGCTCTCTGTGGAAAATGGATACGATCGCAAAGAATGCTGCGTAACATGGGCAACATTAGTGCTTATTACAGTAGTTCTAAATATGCTACCATGCACAGTACACACAACATAGGTTCATTCACATTTGGTGGGGGTGGAACAGAAAGTTATTCTGCTATAAGGCTGTAAACATGATCTGAAATGCTAACGATGCTGACAATGATGAACTACTGAACAAAGTCCTCATTTTTACTTAGGAAACAATTCTAACACAGTAGCATCGAAGGAAGGTAGCACAAATAATGCAATATAAAAAAATAAATAAACAAACGCATATAAAAGGTTAGCTTGCATTACGATATTTTTCAATTGGTCAACTACATTTTTCATAACTGACATATTCATGTTATGCCGACACCCTTGTAATAATCTATTACATTTCATTCACCATGGCTCGCAGTAAAAAGACATTTGTGATATTTGTGACATTAAATCAGGTAAAAAGGCATCTAAATAGTACATGATACAAGTGCAAAATTGTATTTTACAGTGAGGTAACACAATCGCTTCATAAAAACCATGACTCACCTTGATCGCTAAAACTATTAGTAGGATATATTCCCCAAAAGTGATTCAACAGCCAAAGTAATTATTGGCAACTCATCTTTTTTTTGCTGCTTATGTTTGGTTAACGTGTGACAGAAGTTTGGTAGCTATAAACACTTAGCAGTAGTTTTCCTTGATCCATATTCCAATTTTATAACGGAAAATGTAATACAGTTTAACGTTTTACGGTCCTATGTAACTGTGCCGAGTTCAAAATAAAAACAAGACTCCATTAGCCCATACATATTCTAAGTTCCCAGAAAGAAAAACAAGTCATCTTGCTTGGCTATATGTTTCCCTGGTGTCATTCTTCCGCTTCACATAATGGCCGTCTGATTGGTTACCAGATCCCGCTGGATCTCCCTCCAGGAGGAGCGAGGATCCTGGCTGAAGATCTCTTTGGAATCTTATCATCGATCTGGGCACCTGGAGCAGCAGGGAATGTGATCATGTGCATAGGGTCAGCAGTGAAACACAAGGAAATACTATTTCCTCCTAGTGTTAATGAGCAGCTCAATCATATTTTCTGGTGTCCCTCTAAACATCTTATGTTAAGTTCTAGGTGGATTTAAGCAACGCAGTATACTTTAAAAAATCAATTCTTCTTATTCCAAAATGCAGCTCAAACTATTTATGATTAATGTCAAATATTTGGGTGTAAAGTATGCATTTATGGCACAGAATCAGTCCGTCTATAGCCTGAATAATGGTTATACTCAAATACAAAACACTATCAGCTTGTCTTCCAAGACAAAATCAATATCCAGGGACTAACATATTGTACACTAACTATTCTTCATATGCCTAAATGTTTGCTTTCCTTTCAGCCCTCTAATGTCAATTCTTTCTAATTAAAAAAAAAAAAAACGTTAAAAGTGTATTAGGCAACTTCTAGGTCTGAATATATACAAATGGAAAGATTATAACTGAAATAAACGATTCATAAGCCTTCCAGATACCTTGGTTTGGCAAAGCAATTTGTAACTTTATTTCGAAAAAAATAAAAAAAAACACTATCCCTCCAAATATTTTTATATTATGGCACCCTCATCAGGCCAAGTTGTATATTTTATAAAGGTTTGAAAATCAGTGACAAAATCCAGTATCTCTTAATGTACCAAATACACTACAGTGTATAAAAGATTACAGCCTAAAACATACATCCACTTACACATATCATCATATGACAGACAACTAGAAATGTTAACTAATATCTGAATAAATCTGTTGATTCTCACCAGACAGGCTGAAACTGGACTCTTGGAGGTCCCTCACGCCCCCGTGCCGGGTGCAGGGACGTGTCGGAGTGTCCAGATCTGAAACCCCGAAGTCCCTCTTTCCTGAGTTGAGTACCGGGACAACATCCCCTGTGTAGGGCTCCCGCTCAACAGCTTTCACAGCCTGGCACTGGTAGGTCACATGTCAGCGCACATACACATATATATATTACACATGGAAATAAATACAATCAGGTTAATAAACACATGAATGCAAATAGTGGTATAACAACTTGTAAACTAGTGAAGTAGTAGTAGGAATAGCATTACTGCAGGGGTGAGACCAGAATATCCTTCTGGAATAGAGATACTGTTACTTAATGCTAATATTATTCCCACTACTTAGGGCTGACTCTGTGATGCAACGGTAGCACGTCTGACTCCAGATCAGAAGGTGTTTAAATCACGTCGGGGTCAGATTTTTTGTTTGCTGTTGCAAGTTAAAAAAAAAGAATAAAAAAAAGGTTCGACCACTTCATGAGAATAGGACAAAGAATGGGCAATACGGTACGAAATAAGCAACCAGTTTGCTTGTCTAGCACATGTTGACCGACACGCATCCTTATTGTCCTTTAGTGTGCATTGCGTAATTCTTTCCTTCGCAGATCAGGCTCATCAAAGTTCAATTACTCTATTGACAATTGAGAAGGAAACAAAAGAAAGAAATAAGAAAAGAAGGAAGGAAAGAGAGGGGGACAAAGTAAGAAAGGAATGGGGAAAAAAACAAAGAAGGAACCAAGGAAACAAAAGAAAGTGGAAAGGAAACTAAAGAGGGACACTTCAAGGAATTACAAGAAGGAAATTAGGAAAGAAATAAAGCAAAGAAGAAGGGAAAAAGGGAAGAAAGAAATAAGGAAGGAGTGAAGGAAGGAAGAAGGTAAGAAAGTTCTGTCTTGTACCTTTTCCCTCTGAACCATCTTCTTGTAGAGGTAATCTGGAAAGGTCCTCAGGGGGCAAAACTTTCCAGAGCCCTCAGCACACGTGAACATGCCATTTTCATAGACCAGACGGCCACGGCTGATGGTGACCAGGGGTACACCATGACAGCGGAGACCTTCATACAGGTTTACATCTCCTCCCTGGAACTGGTTATCCACAGAAATGGTCCTGCAGACAGAGATGAAAAAAAAAAAAAGATGACCCAGTTAAATCCGACAAAAAGCTAATCAGCTTGAGGGATTCAAGATAAAAGCTGCAGCGAAGCAAGGTGGTCGATGAATGGATGGATTGAGTTTCATACTTGGATCCCTCGGGGTCCCAAACCACCACATCAGCATCTGCTCCTGGGATGATCCTTCCTTTCCTCGGGTAGAGGTTGTAGATCTTGGCTGCGTTTGAGCTCGTGACCGCAACAAAGCGATTCTCATCCATCTTTCCCCCAATCTGTGAATTACAACAAAGACATGACCCAAAACATGTTAGTAACCTTAAGAATGAACTTAAAATCACACACAACATCTGACTGGATCAACTGTTGCACCAAAAGCAGATGTTTTTATGTGCCTTTACTCTCTGTGTTTTATGTTGCATTTAAAGTTTGAATCAATAACCAGACAGGAACGAAAGAGCTATACATACCACTCCTTTCTCCCAGATGACGCTCATACGATCCTGAATACCAGGAAGCCCGTGAGGGATCTTTGTGAAATCATCCTTGCCCATGGCTCTCTGTTTGATGGTGAATGGTCGGTGGTCGGACGCCACAACATTCAGAGTGTCACTGCAGCCCAACAGAGAGAGATGAAAGTCACATCTATTACTGCAGCGAGGGAAGAAACCCTGACTTCATATTACATTAAATGCGAGATTTTTATAGTCTTTTCCTCACTTTCCCAGCAGGCTCATTAGGAAACTGGGAGTGTTGGGGTCCAGGCGGAGAGGGGGCACGGTAACATGGGCAGCAGCATGGGCCCAGTCCTGATGATAGTACTGCATACCGTTAAGCACTGCGTGGGCCGTGGTTGTTTCACCGTGGACCACCTTACCTATGGTTACACAGTACAATATAAATGCACACTGGATCCAGTGACAGTGAAAAGAGTGTTGTAAGTAAAAACAGCAGAGATTTAGCAAGCAAGAGATTAAAAGATTAAGCAAGTAATTTGATGGGCAACAGTTGATGGGTTGGAAGTTCATTACACAGGACTGTATTGTTCTTTAGTATTAGTAACACAAAAAGGAGAAATAAATTGAATGTAAAAAAAAAAATAGTGTGTGGGAAAGTCAATACTCCTAGTTTCAGTGAGTTGTGTAGAAGAAAAGGAATAAGAGTTTCGGTCTAATCTTATTCTAATATTCTCTTATCTTTTCACTGATCAAGTTGTGACTGTTGTGTATGATTTTTCGGCTGTGAACTATTTTACCTAATCAACCACCTTTAAGGTATCCTGAATTTAATCACGTCTATCTGCCTTTTCTCGAGCTTAGTGTTGAGAGGAAGCATTTATTATTACTGAGACCTTTGTTGTCAGTTGGGCTCCAACAAAGATTCAAAAGTGCTTTGATTAACTAATCACATCACTTTTGATTAGTTGAAGCAGACGGTATTGAGTCTTTGCAAATCTATCAGACAGATTTGTGAGTTGAATGTCTTCTTAGCTTTATGTTTATTCTGTTGTTTCCTGTAACCTTGTATTAAACCCTGGTCAGAACTCCTTCTGGTCAGAGAGAATTCCACAGCATCTTGTGCCGTTCAGTCTCTACTGTGCAAAACTCCTCTTAACCAGCCACTGAATTGGACGGGAGGGAACTTTTCTTTAGTTGACAGTGTCTATAAAAAGATCCATGCTAAGGAGGTTTCTCTACAGCTAGCATATGGTGACAGTGGTTTAATTTGCAGATCGGGCCTAGTTTTTCAAAAGATTTAATCTGGATCAAATTGATCCGGATTTGAAAATCCCATGTTTTGCTATCCAGGATCACCTGGTCCATCTTACCTTTAGGCCAGTTTTTCAAAGGAATATTGGATTGGATTACTGTGATCCAAATACCAAATTTCAGGATTACCAAATCCTGGCTAAATACCGGTGGCCACAAATAGCCATTAACACTGTAAACAGAAACATTTTACATTCCTCATTCATAACAAAATTGTTATAATGTTAAATAACAAAATAAAAAACAATACTATCCAATAGTCAAAAATCATTTACAGGACAGATACCAGCTCTTTGCATCTCTGCCTTTAGAAGGTGTATCTCCATCTCTGCACTGTTTTCTGCTGCAGTTCGGTACCAAGATTAGTTCTATACCCAATTCAATTAGAAAAATCACAACTGAATCCATCCTTCTGATGGGATCAGGATAATAAATAAATCTTTTTTTTTTTTAATCAAATAGATCATAAACCGATCCCATTGGATTACATGGTCTGATCTTATTTCTGAATCCCTCTTTTGTGTTTGAAAAACCCATTTCCTAGATTCAATCCAATCCATGATCCAGAATCCCACTGGATTACTTTTGAAAAACTGGGCCCAAGAGATAGATCTAACCTGTACACACTGCTTTAGACATATCACCAAAAGACAGAGAGAGAAATTCAATATTCATAGTAAAAAAATAATCTCCCCAAAATGCTACTTATTCCCCCAGTGCTGCTCCACACTCCCCACAGCAAGAGTACTGGGTCCCAATTCATTTAGAGTTCATGGGTTATAAAGAACCAAATCAGAGTTCCCATCATAAATCTCTCCAGGTGAGTACATTTATTTCAGATTATATAATTAAAAAAATTACAATTATGGGGCCCAGATTTACGGAAGAGGATAAGGGCCACTGGTGAAAAATGTATGTGAGTTCTGATTTTTTCTCAGAATTCTGAGATTAAAATCAGAATTCTGACTTGTTACTTATTTCTCAGAATTCTGAGATTAAAGTCAGAATTCTGAATTGTTACTTTTTTCTCAGAATTCTGAGATTAAAGTCAGAATTCTGAGAAAAAAATCAGAACTCACATACATTTTTCACCACTGGCCCTAATCCTCTTCCATACAGACTAGCTCAGTTGGTAGATGCCCAAATATAGAGGTAATAAACCTCTATAAAGGCAGTAAACCTCTATATTTGGGTGTCCACCGAGGGCGTCTACCTCGTCGCAGCGGGCCAGGGTTTGACTCCGACCTGTGACCCTTTGCTGCATGTCATTCCCCCCCTCTCTCCCCTTTCACTTCAGCTGTCCTGTCAATAAATGCCTAAAAACGGCCAAAAATAATCTTTAAAAAAATTACAAAAGTAAATTTCTCTCAGTATTTTCATGAAAGTACATATTTGATAAATGAAGGAACAGTGCTCGTTTTGGAAAAATTCCAAACATGTTGATGCTAATTGTATCAGAAATGAGCCCTTACCCTGCATCTTGGCTGCAGCCACTACATCTCCTGCGGGCATACTAGACACATTGACGAGATAGATCGGGCAGTGGGCCTGACAGGAAAAAACACAAGGTACAGTATGTTCTGTGAATAACAGATTTTTTTCTTTTCACCAATTTATATTTCTCTTTTTGTGCGGCAGAGATCTCACTCACCCTGTTGGCGATGGTGATTGCCCGGTGAGTCGCCTCTGCTTCCAACTGGAAAGAAACAAGACTATGAGGAATCATGGGGAGATACAATGGTAGAGACTGGATTCATTTAATAACCATAATAATATAAATACTCTTGACAAGAGTCTGAATATAAGAAAAGTTTATTTTAGCTTGAGTGACAGTATTTGAGGGAAAACCGGGATAATCCTGACTGTAATACCTCTTCAGGCCTGCTGATTTCAATCCCCTCTGGGCCACTAATGCCCAGGTCCAATGCTTCTTTCGCACCCTGTGAAGCAAAATTAATAATGTAAACAACAAATAAGTACAGTAACACAAGCATTTATGTTAATTGAATGTGTGTTTACTACAATAGAGCTAATGGAACGAATGAGAAGGTATTGAAATGATCACCTCTGCCACCAGTTCCCCATTTTCAGCATGGACTCGTGCTATAGCTCCGATGTCCTTACAGTGCTGCAGAGCCTGGAAGAGCTCACTGTCCCTCAGCATGAACATGTCCTTATAGGCCATGAACATCTGAAAGGAATTCACTCCGTGCTCCCTCACCAGCTTCTCCATCTCAGCTCGCACCTGCAGGTAGGGAAAGTAAAAGGAAGCTCAAGCACATCTTAGTCTAAATCCAAGTTTTATGGTACAGAGACAGAGAACAATCCAGTCCTCAGCCATTGGTGTACTATTACTTAGTGTCCTTGTTGTCATTTGGTGGTATATTCGGTTTATTCTCTTGGATAAGTAGAGTCTAAAATATATGTTGCAAACATCATTTTTTCATAACCAAACAGAAAGAGCTTCTTTTTTGTATATCATCATTTTAAACCAGTGTTTAATAATGATGCAGTCAGAAATTTATCATCAGGGTCTCTGCCAGCCTCGATTAACCAGAATGCAACACAGTGGCAAGTATGACAAAACGTTTGCTTTGTCCTGGCATAAAAAAATAAAAAAGTTTTAGGTATTGTTGTCACTCCTCTCCATGTCTTCACCTACACATAAAAAGCTGAAAGAAACAAGTAAGAGTCTAGTCTCTGGAGGCTGTCGAAAAAGCATTCTGGGAATTGTAGGAAGTCACTAACATACAACAGAAGTAAGAAACATTATAGGCTGCTCATAGCTAAGAGGTTAAGACTAAAGGTTTTTTTTTTCCCATAAAACAACTAATTATTCTGGAAAAAGCTCATGTGGAGAGGGAGGAACAGTGTTGGGAGTACCTTGGGTCCCCACCAAGTAACACCCACGTGCAGAGCGTAGTCACAGCAGGCTTTGGGGTCTGCCGAGCTGCGGCACGTCTCGTAGGCTTCCAGCAAAGACTCATTCTTCTCTGGCAGAATGTGTGCAATCACCATGGTTGTACCGCCAGCTAGAGCAGCCTAGAAGAAATGCAAAGAACCTCTCAAGTCACTTCAATCGTAGGATGTACTTCTGATGTAGTACTGATTATTATTGTGTTGTATTGTTTACTATTTGTAGTGTTTACACCTCTTCTAGTGTGTCAATGGTTTTTTTTTAATCAATCAAAGGCTAAAATGAACAGTTTTACTGAAATAAGCGGACCTTAAATTAAACAAAAAGATCATTAAACCGAGGCATTAAGAGAAGGTGAAGCAAAAGATATTGATTTGTTAAACTCAAATAAATACTGAGGGGAATGTAATCTACTGATCAACGCAGCTCCTGCTCTAAGCATAACAGTTTAAGCCTCAATTGCAATGAATGCACATTTTTATGGTTATTTGCAGTTGACTGCTGAGGACAATATAAACCCTTCAGTTGTTAAAGCACCCAACTGACTGCCTATCACAGTATAACCGAGAGGCCCTCAAACAACAACTGTGTAACTTCTCTACTGCATCAGCACTTCTGACTTACTATCCTCCAAAAACAGATTAAGATGGGTTTTTTGTTTCGTTTTTTTTTTTAGATTTAGATGTTTTAAGGCCACACTATAGTAAATCCTAATAACCTCAACCAGTGAAGACAGAGTGTGTTTTGTGTATGAGTGCATGCGTCACTGAGCATCTGTCAGCTGAGTGACCCTAGAGTGGATCGGTGTGTAGTGGGAGGGAGGACCGGGGGGGGCGTGGGTCTGAGAACCATTGTCTCCAAGCACAATGGTGAGTGAAAAGGCTTTGCAGCAGTCTCTGCAGCAGCCCTCCGGTATCCATGGAAACAGATACTGATATGCATTGGTCTCTGGACGTTTTTGGAGCACGGCGGCAGCGGAGCAGGCAGGGAGGGGCGAGGAGAGAGGAATGAGGAGAGAACAGTGGAGAACAGTGTCTGTCACCAGCGTCTACTGGCAGCCACGGTCTGCCGCTCGGTCCAGTTTGTAAAACAACTCAAACCCAGCCTCCTTCGTCTCTCATACTCCATCATCTCAAAGCGCTCCAGACTGATGAGTCATCATGGTGACCTGAAGCAGAGTACGCTATCCCACTCTTTATAAGCAGCCATGATGACTTCATTCTTCTCTATCAGCCTCCCCAACGGCAAAGTGCCAAATCATCTTTGTGTAATATTGGTGAAACACAGACTCTGCAACCTTGTGACACTTCATAAAAACAGATAGTTTTAAATCTATAATCTGTTTCTATGTTTCTTGACTAACTGATTAATCATTTTGTTTGTATAATGTCGTAAATTTGCCTAACATGTCAATCAGAAGTAATATCTGGTTTACACTTGTTGTTTTAGTTTGCAGCTTGTTGTTATATTTAAATGCTTCTCTACTGTTTTCTGTTTTAAGCGATTATCCTGCTTCTGTCAGCTGTTCATTACTACCTCTAATTTGTGCAATCCCTCTCTTTGGAGAGCATTCAAAAACATACAGATCTGAGTCCAAGGCGACATCTTCAAATGTCTTGTTTTTTCCGACCAACAGTCCAGAACTCAAAGATATTTACTTTACATTCATAGTAGAGCCCGACCGATAAAGGATTTTTAAGGCCAACACCGATACGAATATTTGGTATTTAAAAATCCAATGTATTTAAAAAAAAATCCAGAAACGTGTTACAAAACTTAAACAGATTTCCCTAACATTTGTTATTTGTAGGTATTTATAACTACATCTCACTAAATAATCTCACTAAAATAATATGATGATAATTTGTTTCATTGTCACAACAGAACAGAGGAATGTCAAAATATATTAAAGTTCTCATGAATAAAGTGTGTAAAAATACAAACTTAAGATATGAAACTTAAAGTCCTTTGAACAAAAACAAAATCAGTGTTGCCAACAGGGACATTGTAGAGCGCCCTCTGGTGGACAAACTATGCAACGCCAACACTCATTACATGGTTGACAGTACGTTTTTTCCCGATAAAAAAATATTTTTTAAATAATTATTTCCAAATAATTTAATTGTCATTATATATATATATATATATATATATATATATATATATATATATATATATATATATATATATATATATATATATATATTCTTTTTTTATATTCATAATTCAATTCAAATATTCCATATGCTTATTGATTAATCAACTAATGGTTGGGCCTTTATCTCTAATTTTGATGCCTGTAAGTATGGGACTACTATAAAACTCAACACCGCCAAGCAAAACACCTTTCTTAGTGTTCACACTGTCCCCATCATCTGCCTAGTTGAAATAACCTAACAAGCTGTTTGCCTTCTATCTTAACGCTTTACATTTAACATTATTTTACTATTGCAGTTTTACTGTTTACATTGTATTCTAATTGTGTCTTGTTTACTTTGACAGCAAGAGTGGTTGTGTTTGTCTTTGATGCCAAAATATTAAGAAAGCGGCCTCATCTCATCAAAAATAAACTAAAGCAGCATCTCTGACATCTCGGCTAAAATTAGCATCAGGGGAAAGTTTTCATCGATATCTCTCTACAAAAGAAAACAACACATCTGTGATCACAAGCATTATCAAAATTAGAGGGATAGCCAAGAGAGTCGAGTTAAATTTAGCAAAAAACGTGCTGTGACATTAAGTGCTGCTTTTGCTCTGTTCTATAATTAGGACAACGCCAGTTGCCCTACTTCCAATCAAAGCCCTTCTCGCTTCTGTTGTTTTTTTTTTGTTGCCATTTCCAGCATGACGTTACCTTGGTGCCGCTGTAGAAGTCATCTGCCGTGGTGGCATTCATGAAGCTCTCCTCCAGGTGGACGCTGGTGTCAATACCCCCGGGGAGCACTAGTTTTCCCGAGGCGTCGATCACTTTGGCTCCACCTGGGATCATCAGCTCCTTCCCCACCTGCTGGATGATTCCATTCTCGATGTAGACGTCGGCCTCCTGGGTGCAGTCGTCGTTCACCACCTTGCCGCCCTTTATCAGGATCCGCACCATTGCTGAGCTGGAAGACATGGTTATGGCTCTGTAAGGAAGACAAAGAACAAAAGATGGTTTTTAATCCTGTTCTTTTTATTGTAAGCAGCTGCTAAAACTGTGATAAACCGACTAAATCTAAAACTACAAAAAAAGCAAAAGAGAAGTTACAGCAAGTGTTTCTACAAGAAAATTGAGAAAGAGAACTTTTTAAAGTACCTCATCCTGAGCTGAGACAGTGTAGTAAGACTAGCAAAGAGAATAATCAGTGAAGCTGTCCTGTGACCAGTCTGACAGGCTGTGACTTACATCACAGCTACAAGACTGAGAAGGCTGTGTCAGTCACTGCCTGTGAGCTGACGTCAGTGGACAGGGATGCACTGGTGAATAGAAAGAAGCTGAGTCCAGTTGTGGATCACAATAAGGCAGACAAGGGTCAATAAAGACATTATTTTGAAAGAACTAAAGAAGCATTTAGCCAATAACAATGATGTTCACTCACTGAGAAGCTATACAGAAAGAATCATAGTGGCTGAAAAATATGAGCTATGAAGGTTATCAAAGTACGTTCACTTCTGCTACATTCATGCCAAATAGCTCTACTCTACTCAGGTGCTGCCCAACCTGGGGATCAGAACCCCCCGAAGGGATCACAAGGTGAATCTAAGGGGCCGTCAGATGATTTCTACTGCACAACATTTGGTTTATTGTTTGGGATTTTTTTTTGTGCAAAATACTGCTGCCTATACAGCATCTACTTCTAAGGAAAGAATGTTAAAGGTAAAGTTACTGTTTGAATTGAAGAACCTGTGATGGGGGTCTCAGGTAGATTTGGCTTTGCATTGAGGGGTCACAACCATGGATGTAGCTACCACTACAAACTATGAAGTCATGTCCTTAATATTGTTTCTGGGAATATATTTTTTTTTTAATCAACTTGGGTTCCAATTAAACATGTCCACACATGGTGGGTGTGTTCTAGACTGAAAACTACATTTTGCATTTAAAATTCTTGTTTTTTTTAGGGTCCAAATTTAGTGAGCGTGCATTGGGGTCTCATGATCTTAGTATTTCTACAACTCTGTCCCAACCACAAGAGTTGCTTTACTCTATTCTCTATTCCAAACAACACAAAAATGTACAGGAAAAATCATGCAAAATGAATTTCCTTCATATTTGTTATAATAAAGTGGGTGTGAGTATTACCAGCAATAATCTATTCATCACTAACAAAGACACAATCTCCAAGATCTGCCTCCCTTTCCTTTTACACCACTGTTATAATGATGTGATGGGTTTTTGTTGTGATGTGTGTGTGTGTGTGTGTGTGTGTGTGTGTGTGTGTGTGTGTGTGTGTTTCCATCCTGCGTGCTTGCGTGCGTGCAGGATGCGTATGAGGGCGCGGCAACTTTACTGCATGGCATGGACTCCTTCACAGGCACAGATCTGATGTGATAATGTTGTGGATGGTTAGGAGAGGCAAGGATAGGCTACTGTCAGGCTACCAGTTAGAAGGTGAAGCACTCATGCGTTATTTCCTGTGTTCCCCAAAGCCTAGAAGCAGCTAGGCTATAGTAGCCTGAAGTTATTATTTTACTGGGCCTAGACTGTGAGTTGACGCCAAAATGCCAATAACAAACAGGTGAGCTTATTTTACCTGTACAAAGACATAAATCGAATATAGATTAATATGCAACAATAGTATAAATGTTCACTTTATAGTAGGCTATAATTATAAAACTATAGGCCCTGGTATTTGCTTAAATGTCTATATTTATCTGATTTGTCCATTAAATCTATTAAATTCCTGCTACAAATCAAACGCAATCGGTATATATGTCCATTTGCATCACACAGAATAGCTCTCTAGGCCTTATGATGGGATTTTACTGCCAAAGCGTGATCGCAGTGGAATAATGACACTTCCACTTGTTTGACTTGACACAAAGAAACCGGTCTCCATCCGGCATGATCGGCTGCACAGCGTTCACCAGCGAGCTAGAACCCGCCTTCCCAACTCCTCGATCCTCTCCCTCCTCCTCAGGGAAGACAAGCTTGCTATCTGACGGCGCAAAGGGACTCGCACTATAATAACACAGTCCCACTGTTTGGTGTAGTTATACATAAGGGTGTGTATAGATTCTGGGAGGGTGGCAGGACAGACACCAAGACGTGTAAACCAGATGACATGGGGGGGGGGGGGTCCCCAGGCTCTAGGAGGAGAGAAGATATTGCATTGCAGTAGTCAGAACAATGGTGTGGAGCACATACCTCCTCTATGGGGCTGCTGCTGCTGCTGCTGCTGCTGCTGCTCCACTCGGCTCTCTGCTTCCTTTCTTACAGGAACAGAAGGCAACACAGTCCGTGGATGGCACTTCCCACAGAGATACACACACCAGATGGATGCCTTCCTGGCCGGTCCGGGACCAGCAGACCGCAGATCTTTAACGTCAAGTCAGCGGAGCAGATACAAGTAAGACATCCGGTTTTGCTTTCAAAAATAAAACCCGAATTGTTACCTTTTGCAAAATGTCTTACTGTGATATAACGTGCATGATAGTCAGATTAAAATACTTCCTTTTTTTTTTTTTTTATTCATTCACTCTCTTTTAATGTGTATGTCAATTCGGAGGTCTTCAACTACACTTTGACTGAACAGCATTCAAGACGCAATCTGCATGAAATAAAAATTAATCCCCCCCCCCCCCCCCCCCCCCCCCCCCCCCCCCCCCCCCCATATGTAATTTTTACAGCTTTTATTACCAGCAACGTATGCAAATACCTTCCCCACCATCATTCACCGGGCAAGAAAATACCCTAAATTGGTCCAGTAGGCTGAAAATATTAGATTGGGGAAACGTTTTGTACTGCCTCATACTGTATATTCTTACATAAAATACTAAAGTTAACAATGAGAAGATTCTTAATCTATATTGATAGCAATAATAATAAATAAACAATAAATGAATTTAACATTTATCATGATTCCATTAAGAAATATCTCTGAAAACTAAAGACAATTGTGCAAATTTGAATGTCTTCACAAGTACGTATTTCCAGCAATTACAAGAAATGAATCAAAATCATTTAGTTTAAAGTGAATTATTGTTTAAAACAGATATTACAGTGGTTTACCTCTCTTCTTTATTTTTTGTTAAAGAATGAGAGCATTGCATTGGCAACATTAACCAACATACACATTAGTGTAGTCTAACAAGTATTTGAACTTAAGTGTGTTCTGGGACTCGCTTGGGACACATTTTTTCTGCTTTTATTTTGTAGGCTAATCACTTGTCTTCCGGTACCAGTCTCTCTTTGTCTGGTTAACTTGCAGCAGCTTGCAGCATCGGCCGCAAGACGGGGCGACGCTCCAATCAGCAGCGCCGTGTGGAGGCTTGGTCACCTTAGCAACCAATTACTTTGGGGCGTAGGGCGTATCCACTGTGAGAGGCTGTACCACTAAATATAAAAGAGGGGGGTGTTTTACAATTAGGGAGTGACACAAAGATAACAGCAGAGGGAGGGTGTACAATAGATAATTGTAAATTTAAGGTATCATCAAATACATTAGGCCTATCTCCCTGCAACGTCGTGATCGGGAGTTTAATCTGTGACGTTGTAAAGACGTTGCTGCAACATTACCGTCGTAGCGTTATTTACACAGGCCTACATACATTCTTCTCTGGGAAAAGGGACACATGTTATATAAAATCAAAAAAATCAGTATTCTTGGTCAACTAGATCTTCAGTTGTTGTGGTGCAATGCTGTCATACTCTGAACTTCTGAACTGCTGAATTCAGTTTTTGAAGTAATCCCTTCCAGTGCCTTAATGCTTCCCATATACGGATTAAATGTATTATCCCCACCTGGGATTTTACTACTAACATGGCATAATGACTATTAGTTTAGCTTTAACATGTGATAATTAATTCAAAGCACCTGAGACTGTAGCACACTGTTTTGCCGTTAATTGACTGATTGTACAATTAAAGACCCTAAAAACCTTTTTCTCTCAGCTTCTTTATGAATCACGGGTCTTAAATGACCCACAATTATCTTCTAAATGTCTGAAAATTATTTTATCAATTAATTTTTTCCTGCGCTCTTCTTACTTGCTTGATAATGTCACATATTTCTGTACACCAATCAAAATTTAGCAACATCTGAATCAAAATCTAATGACATTTCTTGGTTATTTTCTATCCCCCAAAACTTTGATTGTAAGACATTTAATAATGGATATTTGATATTACAGAGAAATGTTTGAGATTGGAAACCACATTTTTGGGGGCTTTAATTCAAAGGGTCAGGTGCATTTAATTAAATATGGTTAAAAAAGGACAAAAGGTGGCAGATGTTTGCACAAAAACAATACATTTATTCAAGTGTTCTCCAGCACAAGTACATACTCTATCTTCTCTCTGGACACTAAACTTAAGTATGGGGAAGGGGCGGTCGAAGTGGAGAATGACTGCTACATCTGCTGTACGAACTGGTCTTGAGGAAACGCGTATAGGCCATCAACAGTTATGACAGAAAGAAAGTCACACAGTGTCAACAATATCACCGAATATAGAATTATTGACCTGCCTTGAACAGTAAAACTCAAGTGTTGTTTCCGATAAAAAACAAACCTTAATTCAAAACAACAGTTTGAAAACAGACAAGGAGAATATTACGGCATGGAATGTAGAATTAAGAAGCAATGTGTATTAAGCATACATTATAGTACAGTAAAAGTTATTACTGTTTTTTTTTTCTTTTTTTTTCTCACACGATTTTCCCACAGATAAGCACCAACTACAGCAATCTCTAGTCTAAAACAATATAGGAAACCTTTCATTATTTGTTATCCTTATTTTTTCAAGTACAAAGTTAAAATGCCTTTGTTAATATATTTATATGAGTGAAATAATAGTTCTTTTCCGTTACTACAAGGAACTTAAAAACAGTCATTGTCAAGACGTTATTTCTTTTCCAATCAAATATATTTTTCTTGTTCAGATAAAATGTTTAGCACCATCAGAAAACACCAACAATCCCTCTTTGTAATGTCTTACAAAAGGAAACAGAAGCAAAAGACACCACCAGGTAGGGCTGTGCAGTGAAGTTGAGACCGTTCTTCATCGTAAAGCTGTCCATAGGCCCTGTTAAAATCCCGCTACTTTCAATCTGGATTCACTTGACACAAATAAATCAGTACGATAAAGTAGTCGACTTTGAGTCTCCCTACATCTAACGCTCAAAGCAAGTTTTGAATCAAATTTGTCACTTGATTTTTAACCTAAGATTTGTTTCCTAATTTGATGATATATATTAGCAAAGAATTATATTTGTACATCTCATACGTAATAAAAACAAAAGATGAAAACAAAGTAAAATCAGCAACCGGAAAACAACTATGTACAAAATGTACAAACGGGAGGGGTTGTTATGTATTATAGGAGGAGGGGGAGGGGGGGTTAAAATATCACACAGCACGATAGCTCATATTGAGTCTAGTGTGCATGGACAAAAATGATGGCAATAAGGTCACTTAAGAAATTAATTAAATTAAGAATTAAATTTAAAATTTTGAATCTTAAATATGATATAGATAAGCGATAACATTTGTCTTTATTACCCTCTTTTGTCTTTGAGTGCCGACATCTTCGTCAAACACTGTGTCAGTTTTTTGTTTTGACGAACTGCAGCCTAAATCCTCCATATTTATCTCAGAGCTTACAATCAAGAGTATTTAGTTTGTGAATGTAATCCAAATTTGGATCAGCACTTAAATTTGTCCACATGACGACTATGATTAATCAGGGAAATGGCAAAAGGGTCAACTGTCCTTCACAAGGGACAACATATTATACAAGCGCTTGACATAGGTCCCTAACTCTGTGTTACATTTTACAATCTTAACAGAAATAGACATTCTTTGAATCTGGCTAGAAACATACTGTGTCACTGCTTTAAAACAGGGAACAATATGGAGGATGGAGGAAGGGGGGAACAAATGTCAATCCCTCTACTGTAGACTAGAGTCAACTAACATGGGTTTCACATATCAATATCCACTCTTTCACTTCTGTTGGCACAGCCCTACTGTATACAAAACGTATTATACGAGGGTAGATCAGTTCACATCATAAAACAAAACAACAAAAGATTTCACAAGAACCCATATTTCTTTTTAAAATATCAAGGGAAAAAAAGAAAGTATACATATAAAAGTGCTTTATAATGTTGATAAAACAGCACAAAATTGCTATAAAAAGGTAGAAGAACTTTGTGAAGCCGCACCATATTGTTTGAGGATTTGCACCTGACAGTTTTTCAGTTTAGAGAGGTGGAAGTTGATGAGGAGAGTTACCCGGCCTGGTCACCCTCCCTCCCCACGCTTACTAACAGTTGTACAGTAACGTCATTGGTCAGGATGAAACTAGAAATAAATAGTTTCACAGACGTAAGTTGTTGTTTTTTTGGATGACAGAAAACACCATTGCCCATGTGGCTAGCTTCACTTTCTGTTTGTGCAGATCCAGGCAGTGAGCCTGAGTGTGGCAAGGCTGAGAGAGTAAATGAGCACCAGTACAAACTGTATAAAAGCCGTAAAATGCAGAAAAGAGACGAGGCTCCATTTTGCAGTCTACAGTCACAGAACAGAATTGTTCTTTTTTCCTTAACATCCAACACAAGTTGTTGTTTTTTCCAGCAACAGGTTAAAGAGCTCCGTATTGTCTAAGGTTGTAGTG
This sequence comes from Etheostoma cragini, assembly GCF_013103735.1. NCBI lineage: Eukaryota > Metazoa > Chordata > Actinopteri > Perciformes > Percidae > Etheostoma > Etheostoma cragini. Next base: position 6,886,713 of record NC_048426.1, read on the forward strand.
CCACATGGGCGATGATGTTTCTCATCATCTTGGAGCACCATGGTATTGTAACCATATTACAGTAGTACCTTTATTACCTTCAGTTGTGTATAGAAACTGTAAACAAAGAGGTATATGTGATCTGGTGTTTTGGATTTTTTTTTAGAGACAGCTCTCCTGACACTAAAGAAAAAACATCTTTCTCTTCACATCTCTGTGAGGCTCAGTAGCTGGAGGCATGGCCACACTGCACGTGGGAACCTCGCAGCTCCGATATACAGTATGCTCACACAGCAGAAACATTTCACATATCTCAAAACCATTTCCTATCTTTCGGGTCTTTCCCATCGCATTGCCGTCTCTTTTAAAAATACAGGTTTAGCACTTTTCTGTCTCAGTGTCTTGAGAAGAAAGCATAGTCTCAAGTATAGCTTGCACAAACAAATCAACAATACTTGATAACACTGCTAAAAGGTAAAATGACATATCAAAATTAAATAGAATAAGAATTACAATTCAAACACAAGAAATAATGTGAAATCTACGTCAATGTTTCGCTCGCAAATCATACAAGAGTATAATCTGAGGATCAAGGCTCTTACTTCTAGTCAGAGTTGTATTTCCTAAATGGTTCCGAGTGACTTTTCTTGCTGCTCAAACACAGGCAAAGTAATCTTTGAGTGGTGCAAACAGGTGGCGGATAACCGGGACGCTCCATGATCGGCCCAGGAGCCTTTGCCTTGCCAGTCGGCTCATGTTGGACACGTCCGTATAGTGGACTGGGAAGCCAAAGATCCTGACAGGGAAACCAGCCAGACACAAAACAACCAGGACGACAGACAGACACACAGGCGGGCGGGCAGGCAGAGAGCAGAATAGAGGGAAGACACAGGGAGATCAGTTTGAGATTTTGATCGCTGGAAGAGCTGTGAAAGGTAGTTTGAAGGATGCTGAAGGACGGTCACATACCTTTCCATCTCAGTGCACCAGAGTATGTCTTCCTTCTCGTTCATGAAGACAGGGAAGTGCTGGTCCTTTCCCTGCTTAATGGAATTAGACCTGGTGGTGATGGTCCTCACCTTGTCAAACTGACAGGAAAAAAAAAGGATGTTATGGAATATAAGAATATTATTCCATGAGTCTAACTAGCACTACCTTTGTTTTGTTTCTTTAAAAACCTGAGGTTTTACCTCTTTTGTTACTGCATTGGGATCAGGCAATTGATATCAATTGATGAGCATGAGTGTGTGGTTAAGTTCTCAGTCCTGACTGATGGATTTTCAAACTGTTACCTCTTGCTGCCACTGGGAGGCGCCCATGTGCAAAGTCCCTTTCTCCTGCTTTGAACTGGTGTTTTGCTGTAGTTTTTTTTTAAACTAAAATTGCAGTTCTGACTGTCACAAACTGGTTTCCTCGGTTTTGAAAGCATAAGATGAAATTGAAAACATTATTTATCTTGCTGCCATCAGATTTCTTAATGCAGTTATTGTAGGTCGCTTTGGACAAAAGCCCCTTCCAAATGGATGAGAGGAATGTTAAGATGCATGCACTTCTGTTTTAATATGTTTGTTCCTTCAAAGTTTTACAAAGTATTACTAAGTAAGTACCTTAGCTGTTCTGCCATGCTCTAAACAGTCCTGGAGGTCCACCCTGTCATTGTACATAGCACTCAAAGGCCTGAAAAAGAGAAAGAACAGGAGCCAAACTTATTAAGATTCACCCTATTACTTTGGACTTAAATGAAGAAATCTGTCCTCCCAGATTGTAGTCTGGGAGGACAATGTATTAATTAGATTGAGTTGGTTGTCTTTTGAAGTGTCTAAAATAGACGATTCCCATATTAAAACTTACATACACCTGATTAGATTTACACACAACTTGCTGGGCTGCCTTTTTAAGGGATGAGACGGGGATAAATAAAGAATGCACACAGAAGGATTCACAAATGCGTTTTGTGATTTATATTTAAATGAGTGTCCACAAAAATGTTTTTCAACGCACACAAAATATTTACCGTTCCACATAAATTTGAAAAATATTAAATCCACATCTAAAAAAAAAAGAATGCCCACATTTCATCACTGATGCACACACAAATAGTTCATGTTTTAAATAAATGTAATAGAAATCCACAAATATATGTATTAAACACGTTTCAATAAAACATATTTGGATGTTATATTTATACACATTCCAGCATTTACAAACGGCTTGTCTTTGTTTTGTTTCAGATCATTTTTGTTTTTTTGATAGACAGGTGAGAGAAAGGAGGAATGACACCTAGTTTTAGGAGGATGGACGACACTTAGCAAAGGGCCGCGGCTGGGATTCGAACCCGGGCCGCTGGACTATGACTCGGCTTACATGGGGCGCACGCTCTACTGGGTGAGCCCATAATGGACAGTGAAGAAGAGTCCTACAAACTGCTTGTTGTGACCACGTCTCGTTCGGTTTCAGCCAATCGCGTAAACGTAGATTCGAGGGGATGATTTATCACGTAGCGTTACATTTGCGCATTAGTCACTCAATTATGAGTTAGAACTTGTTAGCTACCCTGCTGGAGGTCAACCCCTGAGTGAAAACATAACAAGTTTAGCTTTTCGTAAGTAATAAAATGTTCTTGAATTGTGAATAATAGGTTTTGCTAAATTGTGACGCTAGCTCAACCTAGTTAGTTAGAGAATTAGACCTGCTGGGTCGGTTTAACTTTGTCGTTTAACGTTAGCTAACGCTAGCTAACGTTACTTAACTGCGCCGCATTCAATGAGTATTCTGCTTAGTTATACTGAATAAAGCTGTTGTGGAAGAAGTAACATCATGTATACTGTGAAAATACTCCACTACAAGTAAGCCTTGTATTGAAAACCGTACTATGCAAAAGTTTGTATTAGCAGCAAAATGTACTCAGTGTGCATAAAGTTGTTCCCCGTCAAGGGGTTTACCCATACTGTTTCTGGATTTGTATGACCGCTGCATTAACGTGTATGTGTAACTCCTTTATAGAATGTTGGGTGGTTAAATGTACAGCAATGCATCATAGCGTCGCTGTCCGGCGAGAAACATGTATCTCTAAAATGTCAACTTTTCGCGGTGTCAAAAGAACAGCTCTGTTTTCAGCTTTGTGACGATTTTTTTCCAGCTGATCCAAGAGGGTTACCACATAGTTTATTTGGATCAAGAAGTAGTAGAATCTTCTTAGCCCATAAAGGAATACTTCATTCAGTTTATCAGAAATATCCACATTCAGAAAATGCCCAAATCTGGAGATACATGGTTGTCACTCAACAGAAAGGTGTTAAAAAAATGTAATCTGAAAAGTAACTAAAGCTGTCAGATAAATGTAGTGGAATGAAAAGTACAATATAAGACTCTTAGATATAGTGTAGTAGAAGTATTCAAATGGAAATATTCAAGTACCTCTAATTTGTGTTTAAGTAAATGTACTTAGTTACATTTCACCACCTCTGGATAAACACGGGTGAAAATATAATGGCTGTTCGACACGTTTGATAAGGGCTTTTGTCTCAAGCCGAAGCAGCAGCACAGACTTTTGTGTGGTCGCTGGTTTGGCACCTGTCCCTGTCCTCCAACGCATTGCCTCAAGGGAGTTAAGTTACTTGTAACTTGCCATTCCTACATTTGGCTGTACAACAATATCAAAAGATGGCTTAGTCCTGTAGATGGGTGGAGACATGGTATTTGAGTTTGTCCTCCATTCCCATAGTGAAGTTAATGTTACGCTAACAAGGGTTTTTCAACATTTTTCCCTTGTCTGTGTTTCTTTCTCCTCCTATGCTGCTTTAATAAAGAAAAGGAGGTGTGCTGGTGGAGGAGATCGGAGAGGTATGGGGGAGTCAGGTTGTTGAGAGCTTTGTAGGTATGGACCAGAATCTTGAAGTTTTTCCTGTGTTTAACCAGGAGCCAGTAGATGTCACTGGAGGACTGGGGTGATGTGGTCACATGAGTGGGTGCTGGTAAGTAGGCAGGCAGCAGAGTTCTGTGCATACTGAAGATTCTTGGGGACATTGTTTGTGGTACTGTAGAGGGTACTGTTGCAGTTGCAAGACTGGGTGTTACAAAAGCACGTTTCTGCAGCATTAAATGGCAGTGATTCAGGCATTGTTACAGAAGTGGGTAGTTTGGGCCCATGTCAAATTTCTCCAAAACTACCACCAAAACCAGTTTCAGAATCATGCTTCATTTTGTATACACAACAGTAACACTAGTTTCAATATTTTAAACGAGGTTCAGGATTTTGGACAGGTGGCATGTCATGCAATTTTTTTGTAATTTCTTCATTATGTTAATATGTGACTGGCATTGTCACTATCTTAAAGGGTAACTTCCTTTTTTTCAACCTGGACCCTATTTTCCTACGTTTTTGTGTCTTAAGTGACTGATTCGAACAACAATCTTGGAAATTAGTCCAGTATTAAGCAAGATCACTGCAGTCGGCAGCAGCAAAACAAAGCTACAATGGAAGTTAATTCCAACCATCACTACTCTTTTGGTTTTGGTTGAAATAAACACATAGTTACCGATTTACATGTGAAAGTACACTGACTTTATGCACGCAAAGTATTGCTTTTTTAAAATGGATTCTGGTAGGTTTAGCACTAGCAAATTCAGAGCTTTTTCTGGGTAAACAGAAAGGTCTCAAAGAGGTTTTAAAGGTCTATCTCTGAGGAGATCCTTTCCCTAATGTTGTCAGACACTAAGAATATTAATCTGAGCCTGTTAGTGGCAAAACAAGCACTTTAGTACAGGTAAACACAAGCTGGATTGCCCTTTTACACTGCCGACGGCAGCAATCTTGCTTAATACTGGACAAATGTCAAAGATTGTTGTTCCCATCAGTCACTTAGACACAAAAAAATTGAAATATAAGGTCTAGGTTGAAAGAAATGGTCGCTACCCTTTAACTTGGGTAATTGTTGAAAGGTTGTACTATGTAACACAACAATTCTGTAAATGTCCCGTGTATAAAGGGATTACTTTTTTCATTGTGTTCGTCACAGGTTGCTGCTTCCCTCACCATTCAGACACCAACCTGTTCATGCCAGGAAGGTTCCCCCAGAAGTAGCGGGCGCGGTGGGCAGCAGACACTTCCTTGGCATCGATCATCACTGGGTTGCACTGAAATCCAAGTGAAGCAGAGAAGAAAACACACCAGGGACCAAGGTAAGATGTGTATTATAGTACAGCGAATTACAGTTCCCATTTAATAGCACAGTAATATTTGTAAGAAAATCCTTGTATAGTTTAGATTGACTAAAATCTATTACAAAAAAGGTCAGCTTCAATGCAGTTTATTACAGCATCTCACCATTTAAAAAAGGGTTTCAATAGCCAAACACAAAGTAGATTACACTTGTAAACCTATAGCTGATCTGCTTTTTACACGACAAAATGCACTGTAGAGAGCAAAAGACACTGTCTAGGAAGACATTAAACATGGTACATTCAAATGTGTTCTCCGTTCTCATGCTCTGTGTCTGAAGATAATTAATTAGTGCCACAAGGGGGCATTCATAAGCCTTCAATCCTTTTATCACTGTGTCTACATTACAATCTAAGTTTTAACTAGTTGGTAGAAATTATGAACTGAAGGATTAGCTAACAAGTTCACCTGTCAGAGAAAAACTGACCTCTAAAAAGCGAGATATGTCTCTTTTATCGCTGACACCCATGGCAACCACATTTTCAAAGAGCCAGAAGAAAGGCCGGTTTTCCCCGTTCTTCGGTCGAGCCTCATGGAGCAGCCTGTAAAACTCAAAGAACAGGCGGCCGGTGCCCTCTGTGGGACAGAAACAGTCATTGAACAGTGTTAAAGTACAGTAAGAGGCACATGCTGATGATACTGTAAGGATTTGCTATTACGATTAACAACTTTGTTGGTGTTTGACAAGATCCAAAACAACATCACAAAGAAAGTCCTAACCGTGAACAGTAAACGTACCATAAAGACCTTTCCTTGCAGGATTGACTATAGAGAGGTCATTGCATGGGCTTCCACCTATAACTAGGTCAAAGGGACCCCACTCCTGTATCTGTACATAGATAAGATACAGAGTCAGAAACAGATAAAAAGACAGAGTGCAGTAGTCTAGATAATGACATGTTATCAGACAAAGTGATCCAGCAATAAACTCCTCCAGCTTTCAGGTATGCTGTGCAAAAATACTATTTTTAATATAAAAAATAACCACGGTAACAGTCTGACTTGTAGTGTCTATTGGATGCTTTAAAATGGTCTGTATTGTGTTCCAGGTTAATGCGGTTAGTAATGAGGCAAGGTAGCTACGTGTTTTGTTTTTCTCTTAAAGGAATATTGAATCTCAGTGGCCACGGAATCACGTAACATGATGTCAGTAAACTGTACGTATGGCATGTTAAGGAACGTTGTTGGTCATGCAGAAAAGCGATTACATATTTGATGGTTGGGATTTCTAGGGTCCAGCTCTCTCTGGTTTACCAGTATTGAGAGAGACCCACTGTTGTTTGGTAAACATTTAGGTCTCAAGGCAAGAACATTTCTTTTTATCCTTTAAAGGTGCCCTGCCACACACAACGTTTTTTTCATATGTGTTTGTCTTATGTGGTGAATGTGAAAATGAACCGCTACCTCCTCTGTCAGCTCTGGCCACTGAGAAGAAATGAGGGGAGAAATCAGGACAATTACAACAGCTGGTCAGTCTGACGTCATGTTGCCCAAGCTTATATTCATAAGCTTGTCCAGTTGCGCTGGCTAATGGAGCGTATAGCTATTCTCTGATTGGCTAGCTGTTAGCCAATGTCAAGCAGTTCAGAGTCAAGCAGCTTAGCTCGTTGATTATTAATGAGAACTGGCACAAATCGAGCTGAGACTTCCTGAAGGATTTCTATACCTCGCTAGAATGGCTTGAAACAAGGTAACCAAAACATTTTTTCTACAATGGTAGAACTTTAGACATTACTCAAATTAACGAAATGCGTGTGGCAAGGCACCTTTAACTCTTCAACATTTTTTGGTGAAGTTTTCTTAAACGGGTGTTTGCCAAACACCACTCTGCACAAACCTTTCATTAATCACTCATTTCAGTATGACGAGGGTCACCTCTTCATGAGGACGTAGGCCATTTGTTCATAAGTGAGGTTTGTTCATTAGCATAATTAGTAACACTTAAAATAACAGTATCAACATTATCGGGACATGACACTGTCATAACTATGACATCATACTCATAAACTGTCACAAACCTTCTAAACAAGTTATAAACGTTTATGACTTTTGTCATTAGGGGGCATTTGGTCTTTGTCATAACAACTTGACATTGTTTGGTTGTCTTGATTATGACAAGTTGACATTAATCAAAGTGACATTACCAGACGTTGTCTTGGTCATGACAAGTTGACATTAAATTAGTTTGGGATGTCTGTGGAATGACAACTTGACATTAAATAATATGACATTACTAGAGGATGTCTTTGTCATGACAAGTTGACATAAACAGAAAATCCACCTCTTTTTGTATTAATGACATGTTGACATAATGATTATCAAAATTAGATGTACGAGGTTAGAGACCTGATCTAATGGCAATTTTTGTCTGTTTTTCTTTCTTTCTTTCTATTTTCGATGAATGTGTGTTTCGGTTTTGGTACAGGAGCATGTAAGAATTTAAATTCTTGCAGGATTTCTCCGGGTGCTTAGCAACACATCTGTTATGGCTAACTATCACTCAGTGTGTTATCACTGTATTTACTCGTTCATTATGTGCTCAATTCCCACATTTAAGCAAAAAAATCAAACTCACATGTTTGCGTGTGACATTCCTCACATCCCCAACATACATGATGCGACCCTGATGCCGGACGATACCCACAGTGATGGAGTCTTCACACACTTCGGAAGCTACATAGCGATCCACTTGGATGCCAAGTTCTTTCAGCACCAAAAGCCCTGCACAAGACGGGGTCAAAGGTCAGACAGAACATATCCTCTATTTAATACTCTACTCACTACAGTATCTGAAAGATGCTCAACCTGCATTTGTCTCCTCTCAGAAATATAGTGCTTTAAAATCAGTCACATATTGACTAGTCTATGTCCACAACGTTTCACTTCCGGGTTTGCTCCGGTGCCAACGGAAATTCCACTGGTATCCCTCCCGTGAAAATTTCTTTGTGTTTTAAACTCCGGTGGATTTCTGAGGACTCTGGTTAACCGCTCCTCAGACCTCTGCAGGGTAAATCCAGACAGCTAGCTAGACTATCGGTCCAATCTGAGTTTTCTATTGCACAACTATTGCACAACTAAAACAACGTTCAGCACATTCCACCAAAACAAGTTCATTCCCAAGTTTATTTTGCAGCGGCACCGTGGCTCTATCCGGTGCTTAGCGCCACCCATGACGATTGTTATGGTATAAAGAAATGCCAATAAAGCAGAGCACGCTTTTTTCCATCCCGTAATACTTTGTGGACTGGCAAGACCCGCCCCCGCAGCGCTGTAGAGGAAAGTCTGGCAAAGCGAGACTACATATTGACTGATAAACTCTTACAATGACTATGATGGTGTTATTATATTAAATTCTATGTGCAGTTATTGATGGCCAACAAAGTAACTACTAGGAAAGTAATATATAAAGTTATTAATTATAGTATATATTGTGAAATGGAAGTCCAGTAAAAGGATGACTTGTTTAATGAGACTTTAATTAGAGAAAGGGGATCTTCTTGTCCAACCTGTTGCTATGCCGTCAAATAGCGACAAGACACGAATGGGCTTCCTGTTCTCCACCATGACTGGGGGGTAAAGCTTTGGTGCATCCTGAAACACAACGCAGAGAGGGAGGGGGGAAGAGCATGAGACACACACAGGAAAAAAAGACTCCTCGTTAAGACAGTCAGTCGGATTTAAAGGTCCATTACTCACAAAATCTTGGTCGTGATTATTTGCAAAGAAGTGCTGGAGACGGCTGGGCCAGTCGGTGCGACGCCCCAGAAGACCAAACGCATCCTTCTGACCACACATGTAGCAGTTCCACGGGTCCTCTTTGATGGCTGCGTGGGCCGCTCCCTGACCGACGAGGAGGTCGACACACTCCACACAGAAACACCTGAACACAGGCCAGGGGGGTTCATTGGTACACGTGATGCTGTATCTACCAAATATCTCGCAGAAGATGTTAGGTTGTAAAAGAAATATATTAAAAATACATCAGTTAGCCACATCATTGCGTCGGTTGCCATGTTCCTTCATTACAATAAACATGGGCACTGAAGTTTTTATGTTTTGTAATGGGTTAACAACATGGGCATGGGGAGCATTAAAAATTTGGGCGGGACAGTTTAAACTGGTTGGTCCTGGGGGTCCTCCTCCAGAACATTTTTAATGGTAGATGCAATTTCCTGTATTCTGGTGGTTCAAGATAATAATACTTTTATCTGGCTATACTGATATGAAAAAAATGATTTGTACATTTAATAATTTCACCCAGAGGAAGTGTTTGGCCCCAGATCACATATATCTCAACCCTTGTGTTGTCTTCCTGTCAAAATATAAAATATAAAGTCAACACTTTAGTTAACGCTTTTTATTGATGTTTTCATCTTTTTTTTGTCTCAGAGGTTATGTTGTTAGCCAGTTATCATAGTGGCTTTGTTTAAACACAATTTTACACACACCACTGCTGTCAAGTGGGTTCAGCTTACTAGAAAACATCGCAGGTTTTGGTGGGTCGAAAAGTGCCAAAGCAGTGTTGCGAGTAAGTTAAGTTTCTTTAAGTTAACATACAGAATTGTGTGCAGTAGTCTAGCTTTCACCTTCTCTTCACCTCTGTTTCTCGAACCGCAATGCTCTGTCGCTCGCTCATGCATGTATATGTACAGTATGTGTGCGTGCTATGTGAGAATCTGCAAGATCAAAATGTTGTATGGAGTGATTTGGGCATACTCTCAATAAGCCAGCGCAGATTGGAAAGACTCATGTGTTAGAAAAAAAAAACGTGGGGGTTTGAAGGGTATATCACATAACAGCTCCGACCCTTATGGTTGACAATAACAAAAACAAATGCTATCATAACCCTTATACTTTTAAAAACAGGGGCTTATTGACAGCTCTATCCCCCCAAAATCAGTTTCTAAATCAATCTGAGGTTTAAAAATAAAAATAAAAACAGGCCACCCAAATGCAGCATCAGTCTTTGTTTGGTTTTGAATGAGGTTAGGAAGTTTTGAGAGGCAATGAGTTATCATCCAAATGGCAAATTCCAGCCTCTAACCAGACAGCAATCCATTGTTTGCTGATTGGTCCAACATGTGACTGACAAGGCTCAATCTGTTCTCAATGGTATTTTTTCTGGACATAAATCTCGTAGTCCGTGTGAGGATACTTTATCAGACTATTACTTTATAGTTAACAGTGGTCTATCCAACAGGCATACAACCACACTTTATATAATATTTGTGATCATCACTGCAATGACATTTGTGACACCACTACAAAGCCTCTATTATGTGTCCAGTATGTGCAAAGATGGCATAATCCTGCTGTATGTATTGGAAGAACAACTGCACTTTTGAGGCACTTCTTGGTGTATTTATAGCCTATGGAGATTTATTTGAACAATTTATCTTTAGGGTAAAGCACATTTCTGGAAATATTTACAAATAAGAAATTGTGTAACATCTAGGTTCAATCGTGTCATATGTGGATTATTTGCATTTGTTGCGGGAATGCCACACAGCTTTTTAACTCTGATATTATGACACTGTCAACCACAATACACACAAACAGCATATTGCATCTATGTGCAAAGGATTTACATTTACACTGTTGATGAAGACATTGTGGATTTTGTAGTTCAAACTACCCCCTTCCACCTCCATTACACAGTAAAAATCTCACCGACAGCAGTTGTTGTTTCCGCACATGAGCACCTCTCTTCCTCCGCAGCAGATAGTGCAGTATGACTGGTAACCATCGTCGTCATATTGATATGCACATTCTAGGAAGCAATTCTTTGAAAAGGAGGCAAAATAAAACTGAGCAGTTGGAGATATTTAATAAGACAAATTTTAATGGGTTGATATCAGGTGCTGTGTGAAATATGTTTATTAGCTTGAAAGGAGCTGTGATTTTATTTTTTTTCTCACTACGTGGTAGTTGGAATTGAGACTTTTTAATGACCTTTATCACAGCTTACCTTACAACTCTGGCACATTCCTCCAGCAAACAGCGGGTGCTCAATGCTAACATTCAGACTTCCACAGGAGATGCAGATGTCTGTGAAAAGAAGTGCAGTATGTCAGTATTTAAAAGGGGTAGGTCAGAGAGAAGTGTAATCACACTGCCGCTGCGCTGCTTGGAACTTCACTTTTCAATCAAATTATTTTAACAGCTGTAATGGAAGTGAAGATCTAATGAGTGTAACTAGTATGTTTGGAGAGAACTCAGGAGAGAGCCAGTGTAGCAGCAAAAATCCTAGAAATGTAATTTCTATTTCTTGACTCGTTCATAGTTTTATTAACTGACACATATTTCTGCTGCTTTGCTTTTCAACGACAAGGGCAAGTGTAAATTGTCTAGATGCCCCCCCCCCCGGTGCTGCTACAACCTAGAGAGCACAGAGGACACATCACTTACCCTCTATGCTGCGGCACTTTTGTCTTACTTCATTAACAAGCCTCTCTGAAAATGATACAACACTGATGAGAATACGAGTCTTGATGACAAATTTAGGTGAACAAAATCCCCACTTGGCAATACATTTGTGAGCTTTTTCTCCTGTCAGACAGGGGGCCTGTTGCACGAAAGTAGAAGGAAGATATCCAGAATAAATGAAAAAGCGCAGCTTGACTTAGTGTGATCCGCTCATCGCGGCTTAATCAGTTGCACGTTTGCAGAGTCAGGATGAGAAGCATATATTTAAAACAATGTATTATTCATGTTTTTTATTCTTCTGACAAGTGGCAGCACCAAAATAAAATTTAGAAGCATTGTGGTGTTCCCTGTGTAATGAATGTAAACTACACTATAAACGTATATAGGCCAAGTTATTGGTCAAGTGATGTCAAACTAATTGAGAAGGTTATGAAACCAAAGTAAGCTTCAGTACCTAACAAAAAAATAATAGGCCTGCATATTAAGTAATTAATTGAGTAACACAAACTATCGTTTAGTAGAGAAGCACAAGCAACAAGAAAATGAAAGCATTTATGTTTTGGTCTCTGACCAATCTGCCATTAATGTCATCCTGGAATATAGCTGCATTGTCCCAATTAATCTCCGGAGCGTGTCCTTAATAAACCTGAAGCTGCATCGACCATGGAAGCCGTGCTGCTCATCTCTATTTTTACAGAGAGAGTGGACACAGAAGTGATGCACAGGTCGGCCGGCAGGCAGCGGCCGCACACCAGGTCGCCGGAAGGCGTTCCCGAGAACTTGCAATGTATAACTTTTATCAGACCGGCCCTCGCGGCCTTGAAACACTACCAGCCCCCCGGGAAAAGTTCCAACTTTCCCAATTGTCACTCTGCATCTGGGTGCCAGTGCAACCATTTCTAATCATCTAAACAACTGCAATAGTAGGGTTTAATTTAAACTTGTAACAAGTAATACATGTTAAGAAAAATAAAGCAGCACACATTCAGAAGAAGATGGAGTAACTGTTAAACACGTTTATTTTAGATCAGAGCGGCAGCTGATTTAACACAAGACTCCAGGATTAATCTTAGCCTGTCTGTTAGCCTGCTTTTGGAACAGGCTAGCCACCAAGAATAAATCTCCATGGTTACTTGGCTGGGTTTAAGTCAACCTGCTTTCGTGCAACCAAGTCAAAGCTAAATTCATCCAGGATAACTAGAATATCCTGGCTTAATCCCTTATTCTGGTTTCGTGCAACAGGCCCAAAGAGAAGCACACATAACTACAAATATCATGCAATCATTTGCAAAAAAAATATAAGATATCAATTTACAAACAGTCAGATGATTTATGTAAAGTGGAAAACATGAAGGCCTAAAACTGACCCCTGTGATACACCAAACTCTAGCAGGATTTATTAAGAGAAAATGTTACAAAAGGGAAACAATTGGGTCCAGTTTAACATTAAATCCATCATGTCTTTTTGTCTTTCAAGTAGGAAAGCTGGAACATTATTACCCGTAGCAGTACAAGTAAAGGTAGACTACATTAAATGCTAGTAGTTTTTTCTTGACTCATTTAATCATCAAGTTTATGGTTAAAGTTGGATAAATAACCGGATGCTAATGGATCTGACTCAGAACCAAGAGTGTGAGCATGAGTAGAAACTTGGTTACTATAAGACAGGGGATTTCCATATTGTTATGCAGCACTAAATCATACAGAAAGGGCTTCAAAGCATTAGCATAGCAATGGAATTACAGGGTACAACAGGTGTATATTGAATGCAAAACCATGAATGGTCAATTACAGGGAAATAAAACCAAAAAGTTTAAAACTATTGTTCTAATAAGGTAATAAGCAGATTTTCACAATACTGGCATCTGTTATGTTACTGAAGCAGCTGCTTATTGTCAAGATATCCTACAGTAATATCAATAAAGCTGGTTTGGGAATCAACTCAAACAAAACTCTATTTATAGTATTTGCCACTCTAATGGGGCTCTTGTCCACTTCCCCAACCACTTACTGTGATGTACAACTCTGCTGAGTCCATTGAGAGGTCATTATTCCTATTTAACCTAATAAATGAGGCACCTTACCTCGTGTCCGCTCATCAATGATGTCTTTGACCTTGGGTTTCTCTGCTGGGCTTTTGCGAGGCTTTTTGGCCGGAGGCGGCGTATAGGCTGCTTCTTCAGGCTCCACCCACATCTCAGGGTAAACCTCTTTGTATGGGTTACGCTCCTCTGGGGCGCACAACATGTCAGACTATTAATATTACAGGCAACATTAATTATTTTATAACGCTTAGTTTTAGAAATTTGTATTTTTTAAAGTTGCTTTAAAAATGCTGGGAAATGTAAAAAGACTCCCAGTTGCTGGCAACAAACTTGATCAAAAGTCCTACCATTTAAGCTTGATAATATTGACTTCCTCTTACCTTCAGGTGGCTCTAAAGCCTTGGGTCCTGTGGGCTGAAATCCTGTCATAGCCCAGTCAATCATCTGCTTGTTCAGCATTTCCACTGATTTGGAGGTTTCTGTTTCATCACTGTCGGGGCAGGCCATGAAGGCTTTGCCTGCCCGGCTGCTAGCCGCCTACGGACACACAAAAAAACATTTATGACTAAAATAATCATCAGTGTGGCAATGTCTCAACAAAAGACTTCCGCAATCTGCTTTTTCCTTTCCCTAAGCTTAACGGCTGTTGCCTCTAGCTTAATTTGAGAGCAGTATAAATTTTCTCATCTAAACCTCAGCAAGCACATTTCCCCAAATGCAAAACCCAGTTTGACAGCTCAGGCTGTTAAAGACTACTCCTATACTCACCTGTAGCACCTCATAGATGGCCTTCTTGTACATGGGCTGCTTGTTGTAAGTTGGTTGGTGAAAGGCATTATTAAAGGAACTTAAAGGCATGAGTTTTTCTACACAGACCTGTAAGAAAATGATGTAACTGTTTACTTGACTGATTGGAAGAATTGGGTTATTGAGGTAAAAAGTGCTTGACATTAATGACGTTTCTGTTTATACTGACAAGTAGCAATTAGGTGAGAAAATAAAACAAAACAAAATCTCATTAAAGTGTGCTGTTTTCACTTTAAACTGAAAACTGTTTGGCTTAATTTCTGCTGAAAGAAAAAAAAAAAAAAAAAAAAAAAAACCACCTGACAGAAATTTCTCTAAACACTCACCACTGAGAATTTTCCATCTCCAAACCACATAACCCATCTGGTTCCCTCAGCCGCTCTGCTCCGTCCCGTCATCCACCAGGATACAATGCGGCCTGGCCACCACGAGAAGCCTCGAAGCTTCCCCCAAACAAGCTCCCCAATGCCAAAACCACGACCGTCCTGTAGCCAAAATAAAATAAACAAATCATCTGCCCTGTATTAACTTCTAGACATAATTGTGAAACCTTTTTATAATTGGTGAAGTCTGAATCCCTAGGCAATCTCTCTCCCAGGACAGACAGACATGTAAAAGATACATTGTGTACATAAAAGACCAATATGGTAAATTTATAGTATGGACTTACAAGTTGACAAAATGGATCAGGTGACACCAAACAGATTAATTTCCCTTTTAATCAAGTTTACAGATTTCCCACTTCATATTTTTACTGGTTTAGGGAACAGTACATATCAGAAAATTAGTTACATAAAGCCTGTACCACCCTAGGTAAGTGACACCCCTCTTAAACATTTATTCAGAAAAAATACACACTGTAAGATAGTACTATGTACTGCATACATTTTAAACATGGTCGAAACCATTTAATGCTTCCATTGACTGAAATATACAAACCTACCATAAAACACACACAACACAAAATTTTTTTTTAATGCTGTAAATCTCCTGCATCATTTTATACACATTGTGTTAAGTCAACATGACATATTCGGTGTGACATTGACATCTTTGTAAATTTCAGCTCTCCACGAGGCTATCACAGCTGTAAAACACCTGAAGTGTGTAAATTCCCAAAACAGGAATGGCTGCCTAACTCGACCCGGATTAACCCTGGCCTTAAACTAAATCCTTTCTCCAATAGAGATCTCTGTTGTAAGACCTGTTAGTCTACAGCCAGACAATAATCAGTGTGAATCAATATTATCTTACCTCATACTCTAGCTCAGTGTCTGCAGGCTTGGGGGACGTCTTATCGCCACCTCCGATGGCGACAGGCTCAGGGGTCGTGGCCACAGTGGGGGAAGCGGGGTCAGTAGGCTGCTGCTGCTGCTGCTGCTGCTGAGGTGGCTGCTGATGTTGTTGTGGCAGCAACCGCTGTGATTGCTGTTGATGTTGTTGGGACAGCGCCCGCTGTGGTTGCTGGTGATATTGAGGCTGTGACTGAGCGTGCGACTGAGGCTGCTGCTTCTGCTTTGAAGGCGATGGGTGCTTAATTGTTGAGACCTCTTCTTTCTGGGTCTCTGTGTCATTCTCCTCATGATCTTTCATCGCATTCATCGCTGACATCAGTTTGGACTTTTTCTCTGCCTGTAACACATTCCAGGGACAGAAGTGATGAGGACACATCTGATCAGATCATATGATGTGTCCGGTGTTTAAGGCTGAGTATGTCAATCAATCAATCAAATTTATGTAAAGTGTAAAATCACCATTAGACATGGTCTTGGTGCATTTTACAATTGAATGAACACATATATAACAGCAACAAAACAATGTAACAGCATTAAAGCAGTCATAATAAACAATACAGAACCAGCCATATAAGACAGTAAGTGAAAAGATGTATTTGTGAAGGAAGCAGAAAGGATGGTGTGTTATGGTTGGCTACAGTATAAGGGGTAGATGTGGGTTTTCAATCTAGATTTAAAAATGTCAACTGAGTGAGCTTCTGTAACATGCAATAAAAAAAAATACTTTTCCAATCTAAAAATTCCTAACACAACTAACTTTTAAACTTGGGCTTACACAACTACAAATAAGGCAGTTTTGGAGAAATTTCTCTCTATCCAGTTTGCCTAAAGGTTCCTTGAAAGTGATAAAATTTAAAAGAATAGACTAAATAAGGCCATAACAAAAGCAGACATAGCAAACCCAAATCCTAAAAATTCTTAATGTCCAACTATAAGGCCCATTCATCAACGGCACGCTATACAGTAACTCTATAGTGCCCAGAGCTGCAACGGAAAGTTCACTGGGTTTTTGGTACCTGACACTGAACCGCTAGGTCGATCAGAGAGGATGAGACACAGCCGGGACTTAAGCCTCTCGCAGTAAATCCCCAACAGCTGCACACATTCTGATGTCTCTCTCTCAAACACACACACGGTAGGACTCACATGCACACACATGTTAACTATCTTCTCCTCCTTTCACTCTTTAAAAAAACAAAACAAAACAGTTACAGTACAGAATATATATCAGCAGGGCCATATGTAAACACGTGTTAGTCATACTATAGGCTTCACATGAGAGCAGTGCTGCACAGCTGTGCTTACTTTCCCCAAGTCTTTCTCAAATTCTCATGTCTCTTACACACTGTAAATGTCCAGAGGTGGATTGGGTGTGTGGGAAGAGGAGAAAAAAAGCAAGAGAGGAGAGGGAGTATAGCACAGTCCTCCGTCCTTTCTCTCAGTGTGACTCGTAAACAATAGCGCCTTTAAGGGTAGGTGGTGCTTAGACTGCATGGGGAGGGGTTTCGGCGCAGAAGAGTAGAAACATGTGCTCTTCAATCAAGAGGCTCTGCTGTGGTTTATAAATATCTGTACTGTAGTGCTGGATGGATGGTTCAAAGCCCTTGGCCATATGTGTTAGGCTTCTTGGCTCCAGCACAAGCACATTGGAGTTAGTGTTCGACAGCTTGCTTGGACGTGTGGTTCCAGATGGTAAACTGCAAAAACTAACAAATGTCAATTAAACTGCTAAATTTGCTGTGTGTATGGGGAGAAACAATCTGTAAATATGTCGACAAGTGAGGAGAGCTGTTGCTTGGCTAACGTAGAATAACTGCAACGCGTGCTTTTATGGATTTACCTAAGAGTAAGCTACTTTATCTCTGGTGACCAGTACTCAGAGGTATACCAGGAGATCTGTTAATGACAATAAAGTGGCTGAGTGCTGTTACTGAGCTTATTTAGGTGTGTTTGGGGCCAGGCTGTCTCCACGGTTCCTTCTCCTTAGAGCTAATGAGAAAGGGACGCTGGGAATGCCAGTTGGGGGGAGGAATGAAAGTACAGTGGCTATAAGAACCAGATATTTGTCTCTGGACTTCTTCCCAGTTGTAAATGCCCCCTTTTTGGGGGCCTCACAGTGTGTGCAGCTCCAGCAGCAAGACAAGCCCTCAGAGTCTAAAGGGGCAAATAGGAAAGGAGGTAGCAGAGACACAATGCAGTCTTTATCATTTACGCACGCCTGCCTGTCACTGACAGCACAGAAATACCACCACTTAAATTCGCTGTCACGGCACGCTTAAGACAAATACCAAATATTACAGCAGACATACTATAGATGTATAAACACAGCAAAGCAAATGTGTTTAAACAACTTCAGAGTGAAAACATCTACACTTTCTCCCTTTGGAAAAACTATATGAACATAATGGAAAACCAAACCTAAGTTACTGTACTGACGTAATAGTGGATTTTGTTACGCATAGAGTGAAAGCACAAGCTCTAAAGGACTTTGGCAGGGTGTAGAGACATGTTGGGTGCGCAGTAAGGGATAATCTGACTTAGAGGTCTCTACAGCATGATACCCTCGGGGCTCAAGGGGTGACAGAGTACACTTGGAGGCAGAAAAAAGAGAAGAAATATTGGTCTCTCGGGTGTACAAATGATACTTTAGTGTCCATTCTGGGCTAAACTTGTTAACAAAAAGGTCACGTTTCAGTTATTTAAAGGTGTCAGTATAAGGCTGTTAACATTACGAGGAACATGTCTTAGTCTTGAAGAGTCAAAAGGGCGGTTGTTTAGATTAAACACCATTTTGCTTAGGCACTGAAAACTCACATGTAATACCAAGATGAAGACAACAAGCATCAGACAAATTAGACATGGGAGGGAAAAAAAGATTTTTAAGTAGCAGTTCAGGTGCCATGGAATCAAAACGAACAAGAAATCTGCAAACTCTAATTAAAGGTAAAAGTTAGATGAAATAAACTGTGACTGAACATTACTTCCTCACACAATGTGACAGCCAGTCTTTGAAGCAACACAAAAGAGTTTGACCTTTGAATGCAGTAGTCTTTCATGCGCAACAGGCAGGACAGTCTAAGCCTGGACTGTTTTGTGTAATTGTTTGATGGATTATACAGTGACATGAACTGACCAAAATTATTAACGTAACACTTTGGTTTTTGCCCCCCATTTTTCATGTGCTGAACTCAAAGATCTATGGCTTTTTTATGTACACAAAAGGCCTATTTCTCTCAAATATTGTTCACAAATCTGTCTAAGTCTGTGTTAGTGAGAACTTCTCCTTTCCAATCCATCCACCTCACAGGTGTGGCATACCAAGATGCTGATTAGACAGCATAATTATTGCACAGGTGTGCCTTAGGCTGGCCACAATAAAAGGCCACTCAAAAATGCGCAGTTTTGTCACACAGCACAATGCCACAGATATCAAGTTTTGAGGGAGTGTTCAATTGGCATGCTGACTGCAGAATGTCCACCAGAGCTGTTGACCGTGAATTGAATGTTCATTTCTATACCATAAGACATCTCCAAAGGCGTTTCAAAGAATTTGGCAGTACATTCAACTGGCCTCACAACCGTGGATCACGTGTAACTGCACCAGCCTAGGACCTCCACATCCAGAATCTTCCCCTACAAGATCTTCTGGGACCAGCCACCCGGACAACTGCTGCAACAATCGGTTTGCATAACCAAAGAATTTCTGCACAAACTATCAGAAACCGTCTTGGGGAATCTCATCTGCATGCTCATCGTCCTCATCGGGGTCTCGACCTGACTGGAGTTTGTGCTTGAGTGGGCAAAGTCTCACATTCAATGGCGTCTGGCACTTTGGAGAGGTTTCTCTTCATGGATGAATCCCGGTTTACACTGTACAGGGCAGATGGCAGACCATGTGTGGCGTTGTGTGGGTGAGCGCTTTCCTGATGTGAACGTTGTGGATTGAGTTGATCGAGTGGCCCATGGTGGCGGTGGGGTTACGGTATGTGCTGGCATATGTTATGGACAGCGAACACAGGTGCATTTTGTTGATGGCATTTTGAATGCACAGACATACTGTGACAACATCCTGAGGCCCATTGTTGTGCCATTCATCCACGATCATCACCTCATGTGGCAGCAGGATAATGCATTGCCCCATTTGCAAGGATCCGTACACAATTCCCGGAAGCTGAATACATCCCAGTTCTTGCATGGCAAGCATACTTACCGGACATGTGACTAATTGAGCATGTTTGGGATGTTCTGAAATCGGCGTATACGACAGTGTGTTCCAGGTCCTGCCAATATCCAGCAACTTTGCACAGCCATTGAAAAGGAGTGGACCAACATCCCACAGGCCACAATCAACAACCTGATCAGCTCTATGGGAAGGAGATGTGTTGTACTGTGTTAGGCAAATCACACCATATACTGACAGGTTTTTGGACCCCCAGATTCCCTCCAAATTTAGTAAAACTAAACATTTTAGAGTGGCCTTTTATTGTGGCCAGCTTAAGGCACACCTCATGCTGTCTAATCAGCCTCTTCTAATGCCGCACCTGTATATTTGAGAGAAACAGGCCTTTTGTGTACCTAGAAAAAGTCTTAGATCTTTGAGTTCAACTCATGACAAATGGGAGCAAAAACAAAAGTGCATTTAAAATTTTGGTCAGTGTACAGTATGTCTTCAGTGCAAAGACCTAAGCTAATCTGCTGGTCAGGACTGCAAACAAATAATACAAACTTCCGTAATTCACGAAAGGTGTAATTAATGATGCATCAGACCAAGAAGACTGCAAAGGCTGATCCTAAAACCTTGAAAAAAGCGCTGCATTTACAGTGGAAATTCTTTCTGAAAATGCACAAGTGGCAGGTTCTGTTGTGCAGTGATGTGGCCACTGCATTCATTAGCTTGATTTTAGCACAGATCGCTACAAATGCTGTGTATTTCATGAGTGGCCTTGGGGGGTCACACCCAAATAGGCCATCTGGTTCTCATTGTATTGCATCCTTTTAAGAGATAATTAGGAATATTACAGAGTCAGTCATGAATACATGAACAGAATTCCCCATGAATCCACAAGTGGAGTTGCTTAAAAAAGCCCCCTGAGGATTCCGATTGGCTTCCTCCAAAGCCCTTTAAAATCTTTTCAAGTTATCAAGTAACTCTTCCTATAGTAAATTGTTGACCTGAGTCAAACAAAGCAAAGTACACATTTAACGGAAGGAAAGCGAGTTGAGGCCTACACAACAACTTCACCTTTTTCCCACCTAAATATTATGTAAGGTGAAATCATGGTGGCTCTCACAAAGCCGCAACATTTTTATGGTAAATATATCTGACCTAAAAGAAAATAATGCCTCTCTGACATTTCTAGGTGCAGCTATGCAACAGGAAATAGTTTCAGCACATATTCACCCCACGGGAAAAACTTTTTTTCACACAAGCAACTTTTTCCCAAACACGGCTAAAGCCTGCTCACTCTTCCTTTTTTAAAGAGACGGTTTCCCTTTAAGCCGTGCAGAGCAGATGGTCCACGACAACTCTCGTGGAAATACCTGAAGTCAGCATATTTCCCTCGCTGTGAGCAGGCTAATCAGACATGCACACTATTCCTTCATATTATCAAACAAACAATGCAGTGCACATACCCATACACACCAGCGCGCAACCCTCATAATCCAGTGTGGGGCTTGAGTTTTTTCACCCCCACTCTCAGGGTAGAAGAGATCGCTTAAAAAAAGAAAGCATGAACATTTCTTTGTCTGGGAATTCAGGGTCAGGTGATTGCTGACAGGAATTCTGGTTGGCTAGAGAGGACTTGCAAAATGTTGGCAGAGAGCCAAGAGGCTGTCTTGCAAGCAGGGCTGGAAATTTGCTGCAAACCTCATCTTCACCCGCATATCCATAGCACAGAGTTCATTTCCATAGCTGGGGGAGGGGTCAGGAAAAGAATGGGGGAGGGAGAGGGAGAGACGGGAGAAGTCCACTGTAACACAAGGCACAAGGAAAAAAAGAGCGATTCTGGAGAAAGTGCAAGACGGCAGTAACCCTTTCAGCCACCGTGGCCTCCCTGCTGTAGAAACATGCAACAGCAAAGCTCTGTGTCAGGAGCAGAACTAAAACTAAATGCTATGCATCATATAACTCCCCAGGAAAGGGCTTTGCTGCCAAAACAAATTGTGCAAATTAGATCAAAGTGTGCCGGGTGAAAAAAGGGGAAAAAACAGACTCAGAATTTGCATCTTGCAAATCCATTTTAAATCTCCACCTTGTAGAGCTCCTTGTTCAAGAAAATCCTGTTTGGTAAACGTGAACTGCCTACTTGCCTCATATTTTACGACATTTCACTTGTAGGACCCCAGCATGTCCGGCTAATTTGGCAATATTTCCTCCATGGAGACATTTTTATGACCGCTCTCTGCGCCCTCTCCAGAGTAGAGCAGAGAGGGGGCAGGGAGGCAGAAAAAAATGGAAGACCCTATGTTGACACTACGAACACTTTTCATTATGTAACAGTTGAAGTTGCACTACATTACGTTACTTCCAGCAGTTGTATTTAACATAACTTAAGTAATGAGCAATGTGGGAAACTTTATAATTATAAGATTTACTTTCATGCCACATGAGGAGCTTCTATTAACAGTCCAAAAGGAATTCAGAGCTTGGATAAGTTACCACTGTGCTGTGTGATCATTCTGAATGTAGTAATAAATACCAGTTTGTTGACAATGCAATCTACAATGTCCAAAATTCAGTAGCTTTCCATCAAATCACAAGAACTTCCTGTGTAGATGAAGTTTGCTCAGTTGTCAATGTTCAAATTTCAATTTCTCTGCATACCTAAAGCACTTCTTGTGTTACTGATCTTGACAAAAAAACTCACCAAAAGGTCCATTTATAGTAGCTGTTTTAAATCTTGAGGATGATCATGTGATACAACTGAAACCTCCCAAAAATAACTACAAATAAAAGTTGTGGTGAGACTGTTTTGTCTACTACTGTTTCCAGGGTTAAGGTTAACTTTTTATTGTACTACACTGCACATTTATGTGGAAAGTTTAATTGGAGCTATTTTTCATCTAATAAATATAAAAAATAAAAAGCAGTCATAAATAAAAAGCAGTTAGAATGGTGCAAATCTAAATCTACTGCAACATTTTCATCGGGGAACTATGAATCACATCAAGGCATTTTCCTCTGCTAATACAATAGACAATAACAAAGTCAGGAAATGCAGGAGCTAACTGAGACAAAGGCCATGGAAATCCACTGAAATAAATGGTACCTTCATGAGATATCAAATGACCCATCAAATACACTTGGCTGTTCATGCACCACAAGTCCTATCTTTAGGCAACTTTAGTACACGCCTGACCCTGTAATCTACTGTGGCTGGGACAGAGCTGGGGTACTCACCTCTATCTTCCACTTGGCCAGCCACTCCTCTCTGGTCCGCTTGCTAATGTAATAAGGGTCACCAGCCTGGAAGGTTATTCTGGGCATGGGCCTCTGACGAAGGCTGATCTCCCAACCAACGCCCCTCCTGCCTCGACCTCCCTGTTTAAGGTGTTAAAAACAAAGTTAGCTACCTGTTTTTGATTCTTTCTATTACTCTCAAAAGGAAGCATCCAGATTTGTAGTAAATCTGTGCATCCAATTTGTCACTAGAGCCTGTGAGACAGACTTAACAAGTGAGTAAATTGCGGTTGAGGTAAAGGAGTTGTCTAATTCCTAAACCGATGATGACTCACATGTTGATGTGCTGTATGGGGCCATCAACTTGTGACTGGTCAGGCGGCGTCAAAAGAACAACTCGCTAGGCAACAGTCTCAAGGTCACCAATACCCCCTGATACAACAAGCTCCCAAGTGTATTTGATATTTCAAATCAATACACCACTAGGTACCATTTCTTTCACAAGTCCAGACATAAGAGAACTACTCAGTTGTTCTGGACCTTAAAGATAGGTGACTATGCAAAGCTTCTAGTCTAGCAGATACATGTTGCAGATACAGTTTACTTTCAGTGCAATCTTTTGTCATTTACAGTATGTGTGGGAGATTAGGTGGGCTTGTGTACAGATTAAACAAGCTATATATATATATATATATGTTTATATATGTATATATATATATATATATATATATAGCTTATAGCTTATGTATATATATATATATATATATGTATATATATATGTATATGTATATGTATATATATATGTATATATATGTATATATATATATATGTGTGTATATATATGTGTGTATATATCTGTGTGTATATATATGTATATGTATATATATATGTATATATATATGTATATGTATATATATATATGTATATATATATGTACACACACACACACACACACACAGACACACAGTGTATATATCATTAGTGAGCTTTAGAGGTACTGGTACTATGAACTATTTCCCCCTGTTTCCAGACTTTATGTTAAACTAAGCCAACATGCTCCAGCTTCATATTTAAGGGACACCAAATGAGTGGCATCCATCTTCCCATTTAACTCTCAGCAAGAAAGCAAATAAATTATTTTCGCAAAATGTTGATGTTAAAGGGAACAAATGTACCGGACTATCTTTGGACAAAGCCAGACTAACCGTTTTTCCATGTTTCCAGTCTTTATGCTAAGCTAGGCTAACTCTAACATCTTCTCATCTAACTCTTGTCAAAAAAAAACTATGTATTTTCCAAAATGTCAAACATTTCCTGCCTAGCTATATTCATGCAAGACAACACGTAAACCTCCTCTCATCAAGCACACAACTTGTCCCACAATCAAGAGTTATAAGACAAAAGACCAAAATTGTTGGATAGGTGGATGTATTTATAACATACCAGTGTGATGAATTCATGGGGAGAATCAAGTTATATTTAGTATTTCTGCTACAAGAACTGTCCTTTCTCACGTCAAGAAAAGTACTTTTGTTTCTGTTCAAACTGAACCACGGCCATCTATCATGCTGGCAAGCAGAGGATTCAAAGAGTGTGACAGGAAAGGTAATTTACCTCTAACAAGGAAGCTACAGCCCGGCAAGTGTGAAAGACGCATTTAGCAGAGCAGAAACCTTACCTCGGTCTTGACTGCATCACGCCCGTCCTCCTCCTTGTGCTCCACATCTAGAGAGAAGACAGCAACACAATGGATGGCCTAAATCATTCATAGTAGAATGGAAATTGACCACGTTGGTTATCCTTGTGTCTGTGTTAAACTGAAGTGGCATTGCATTCATCAATAACCCGCATGACACATTTATTAACCCAAATTATTTCTCTCGCCCTCCACATCTTCCCGTTAACTACATGTTTGATCAAATTAAAGTAAAATCAATAAAACTGCAGAGAGATACTGGCTTGGGAAAACTCCTAATGCATGCTCAGAGTTTAAAATCGTCGGGGAGCTTGTGCGCTCAGGTGCCATGTGTGGGATTGATGCAACAGGCCAGGTTTACTTTGGCAAATGTCACACCTCTGACCTTATATCCCCCCTTCATGAGACACACAGGTGGTTGCTATTAGCATGGTCCCGCTCACGCTGCTGACACAGAGCCGTAAAGACAACAGTGTGCTGCTTCACTTGGCTGTGGCTGTGGGGCCATTTATAATCTCCCTGCCAATCTCCAAAGCCTCAACATGACAAGACATGAGTCTCGAGTGCAATAATGGGACATTTTGTCCAATATTCTGTGTTAACCATGCACTCTTACAGGCACTCATACACTACCTATTGTAGGCAACACACCTAGACTGATCCCTCCCCAGTGTTTATGAACCCTAACCTGTTCACATTCTTGTGATTCATACTGTTAACCTAATTTTGGCATCGTATATTTTGTATCTATTTAGATTTGCACCTTATGATTGCTATCTTTGACATTGTTTTTTAATTTAAAGATTTTATTATGGTGGCATTTTTAGGCATTTATTTGATAGTAAAACTTAGACCTAAAAGGGGGGGAGATGGGGATTGACATAGAGCAAAGGGCTGCAGGTCTCTTTATATTTGCACTCTTCCAGTTTTGTATTGCAACTGGGCGACAGAGTGGCAGCGGTTCCTCGTGAATTCCTTTAACTGTCTTTAGAAATACATGGGTGCTGATGGCGAACAGCGGCCCTTCAAATCGGCTTTGGTAACGACTCTGGAAGACCAGGAGTTAAGCACTGAAGTCCAGATACTCCAGTGAAGATACCATATACCAGGGGTCATCAACTATATTTGTCAGAGGGCCATAATTTTACCAGACAGTCTCCTTGGGGGCCGGACCCTTAAATAAAAATTAAAT
>NC_048426.1:6912875-6926033 GCF_013103735.1 Etheostoma cragini
GGAATCCAGTCGCGGGCCGGATCAAACGGCTAGGCGGGCCGCATTCGGCCCGCGGGCCGCCAGTTGATGATCACTGCCATATACGGTAGAACTATCCTACTGCGTGCAGAGGGAATTCGAAAGACAACCGTTTATCCCGCCCCTCGGATTGAGCCCTGCCTATGGTGAGTTCCCAGACCCAACATCGTGATGTGAGTCTGGCTTATCAAGCTACCATTTAGTAGCTATTCTGGAGAGATGTAAAACGTCTGTAGAAAATATTTAATGTTATAGGTTTAACTACCCAACGGCATACAAAAGCAGTTAGCTTCACCACTACCAGTTACAGTGTTTAAATGTTCCATTCATGTACATAATAATAATCTAGTAGTATATACGGAGCATTCTGCTCTAATAGTGAGTACTTTTACTTGTAATGGAGTATTTTTAAATTTAAGTATTTCTACTTTTAATCAGGTATAGAACTAAATACTTCTTCCAACGCTAGTGTATTGTAAGGATTCCAAACTCTTAAATACTATCAGCAGTTTCATAGAAAGACTAACATTTTCCACAGGAAAGAAATTGTCCATATAGGCTGTAAAGAGGAAGTTGCATAACCAGAAGCGAGAGGTGCAGCAGCAGGGTAAAGATCATCAAAACTAGCATAGAAAGTATTTGGTGAGAGGTGCTCTGAAACCGCAGTCTAATATAAATGTCACAATAAAAGCTCCAGTTGGGATTTCCTATTAACCATTGGCCATGATTTAAGATACAGAGGTCCACAACAACAAGGGCATGTTATTCATTCTGTAACAGCAATGTTTGCCTGTGTTTAGCAGAGCAGTGAGGGGTTAGCCAGGGAGTATGGATACCATCAAACTGAAACACCAAAGTTGCTTTCACACCTGAGAAGTTTGGTCTGTTTTAACCAAAGGACTTAGGACTTTGGTGCGGATTAAACAACCGGACTCTGGTCTGCTTGAAAACTGGGGTCTTGGTTGCTTTTAAGTAAACTGGAGTTCAGTTTACTTTAGGTGAGAATACAATTTGACTCAAATATAATAAGTAAGTAACTACCTATAGGAAAACAACTAACTATGTGCATTTACTAGTCTACCATTGTAACCTTGCAAACAATTACAGACTTATACATGATTTAAGGGCTGATAACTTCAAAATTTGTAACCTATTATAACCATACATGGCTTGTCATGTGTGTGACAACACATCCTTATCTCTCTCTCATCAGGGCTCGCCCTGTCCTTCACTCGCTGTCGCCATAGTGTTCGCTCAAGACGTTATAAATTTGGTATTGCTCCTTTATTTCTGAGATAGATAGCTTTTTATTATTAGACTCTGGGTCCATTTAGAAAAACAAACAAATAAACATAAAACACAATTAAGGACAGATACTAAAGAACAGATGCAAATTAAAAAAGACAGCTGTACCAGCATTCCCATGAGGGTGACTGATACCGCACAGCACTAAACCTGGGGTCAATCAGTTGTAAAATAACAGAGTTACAAGAACAATTAGATTTAGATATCATTAGATTCCTCAGTAAAGCAGAGAATGTATTGACGCCATCTTGACAAAACAATTCACTTGAACTACACCATGTTGGTTTTCTGAGTAGTATGCGTTAATTTCAATCATCATAAGCACCCTGTAGCCTATTGAAGCTATTCTTTTAAAACTTGATCCACAAGGGGGCAGTGTAAAAAGCAGTACAATATGCTCTAAAGACGTTTATCTCGACAGTATCACCGTGAGAACTTCCTGGCGAGCATGTTTCGCTTGTATATATAACATGCAACGCTGCGGAGGCCAACTAGCACGATGGCACAGCCTGAATAAACATGAGTATCGGCTGAGTTGAAGTCCAAACACTATCATAACACTTGAGCCCTGAGAGGCTAAGGACAACTTTTGATGGCATGTTGTCTGCACAGCCAACAGCGGCTTGTCAGTGAAGTACCCTATAGACCTGTCCAAACAATAGTCTGCTCTCTTAGCAGCCTCTTCAAGTTGGTTCCATGTGTAGCTGAGTCTTCTGCTCCTTCCTCCCCCCTTGCTCTTTTTTCCATCCCTCTCCCCTCTCCTGGTCTCCTGGTCCTCATCGGGAATAAGTGACTCTATAACAAATTGGTGAGGCGGTGCACACTGCCAAGGTCATTGGGTTTGTGAAGGGAGCTGGCTAATGTTGCCCACGGAGAGTATACCTTGCCAGTTTGAGCGGGATCCAGCTCTCGTATTGCTGGAGCTCATTTCCACTCCAGCCGGAGCTCAAATCCTTCCTGTGCCCTCCAGATGGATAACAGAAACCCTATTTAGTGGACTATCGATCCACCACACTGCCCCCTACCAAGGACTTGCTTCCCTGTGAGGAATATATCAACGCTCCGTCTATTCAGACTTGTCAAGTAACAGGATTCATATCTCCCAGCATGCATAATGTCACTGTTTAGTACATTTAGGGTAAATCAAGACATCGTGCAGGTCCAACAGTGTGTTGTGTTTTTGCAATTAAACTCTGGGCAGTACTTTTCATTGATGTGATCTAAATTAAAAGTCTGTGTTTTAGAGATTTCACACAACCTCTCATAATGCTTTTTGCTCCACAATCGCCTGCTTCCAAAATCTTTTGTACCTCAGCCTGCTCACTAATCTGTAATATGTACACTCTGCCTTTTACTTTTTGATGCCTTGTTTGAAAGAAACGTGTGTGTGTGTGTGTGTGTGTGTGCAGATGCAAGCAATGAACAATTCAATCTGCACTATGTTCACACATTGCAATTTGACTGCCACTGCCTCCCCGCAGCCTTGAAAGAAAAAATGAATACATGTCACTAGCATCTGCTGCAGTTCTTGAGGGACCTGCAGACCTCTAATCTAGTCTTTGGAATTGTGGCTTAAACTGCTGACAATTTACAGGTAGTTCCCTCTTTCTGCAGTCAAAAAAAAAGTAAGACACTTCCTGCATGTCAACAAAAGTTCTGACACTTTAAAACAGCAAATTGTCACACATTGGGTGATATATTAAGAGTTGATGTTATCTTGTGA
Organism: Etheostoma cragini; assembly: GCF_013103735.1. Taxonomy (NCBI): domain Eukaryota; kingdom Metazoa; phylum Chordata; class Actinopteri; order Perciformes; family Percidae; genus Etheostoma; species Etheostoma cragini. The sequence continues at coordinate 6,915,922 of NC_048426.1, forward strand.
ATGTCACTGTGTTTAGAGATGTAAGTTGCGTTACAGAGCTTAGAATGAAAGGACTGTGTTTTGTAGTTGCTGCTGCAATTAGGGTCACTAAACATGTGCTCATCTTAGATACTGGGAAGCCTGTCAGTCATTCATCTCACTGGGATAGTGATTTTTGTGAGGGTATATGTGAGAGTTAGAGGGACTTCTTCTGCTAGTTGGGTGAGCTTAAGTTAGTCTACATGCGGGGGTCTTAGCTAGAGGCTAGTTGAGAGCTAACCGCACAGCTAATGGTTTTTTTGTACATACCAGGTTAAATATGGTACAGTACAGCTGATTTAATGTAATTTTGTGGGTGTTCTTCTTTTAATATTGTTACCTTTAAAAGTATATGGGGCAGCTTAAATAGTAGCTTTGTAGTCATGTTAAAGTGTCTTTGTGATTAAAAGTAGTGCAATTTATGTTTATATTGAAGTTCTGGACACCATTTCTAACTAAGGGGGCTTTCACGTCCGTATTATTTAGTTTGGTTGAATCGCACTAGCGTTCGTTTGGACAGGTGTGAATGCAGCAATCACACTTTGGTTGGTCTGATGGGGTGGTCTCGGTACCCTTTCAAACAAACTCTGGAGCGATTCGTTTGTGATGAGAATGTGATCCCACCTCGAACCGCCCCAACTATATGCACTCTGCAAGTCTAAGCTAAATGGATCCTGTCAAACACATCTGATCATTAAGCATTTGTAGTCATGCATTTTTGTCCGCTTGGATTTCTCTCCGTGTTTCTCTCTGTAAACTGAACCCAGAGAGAAAACACTCCAAGTTTACAAACTCATCAACTGATTCAGACCAGGGCAAATGAACTATAAGTGTGAATCTTACCAGCGATTTAATGTCAAAATTTAAGAAACAAAGGGAGAGATACTACCAACACCAAAACTTCCCATGATGCAACTCAATAGCATATTTGCATTAGACCCTCTCAGACTTGACCCTCTCAGACTTTATAGAAGTTTTCACAGGCTGACCAATGCTGCCTCTAAATGAAAAATCCTCAGGTGTTAGTGTGATGGAGGGCCCCTTTAACACTGTTTGTGCTCTGTCCCCTCAACACTTATTAACTAAGCTAACTATTAGCAAAGTAATCTTATCAAAAGCATGATCTTTATGCACATCATAAAAAGCACACATTTAGATTTTTGTCATGTCCTTTGTGTTGACCACTATATTGTACAGAGCAGCATTGGACTCAAACACAGGTTAGGGAGCAGAGTTGCAGACCTTGTTCGGAAAACCAGTTTCGAGCCATTTACACCAAAACAGAGTTAACTACAGAGTTATCCCAGATTTCTGCTTCAAAGGGAAGTAACAGATCCTAGATGCACAGATCAGCCAGGTGAATACAGAGTGCATACTCAGTTTGTAAAGAGTTCTGGGCACAACGCCATCCACCTGGCAGGGCCCCTGACGGGGGAGGCGGCCACAACAGAGACCTGCCAGCTCCCAACAGAGGGTTGTTGCCAAGAGACGAGTGACTCCGCCCCTGGCTTTATTTACTGCACTCCTCATCAAGGTCATAGCCGGTGTCTCTGAGGCCGAGAGAGGAGCAAGAGAGACACGTGGCTCAGAGAGAGAGAGAGATGGGACTTAAAAGCAGAGAGTGAGGGGGCAGCTAAGTGATATTGGTAATCTCCATCTTGGACTAAAAACTACCTGTCAGCACCACTCTTTCCAAACAATGCCCTTCTGATTTATTTTATCTTTATATGCTACGGTTGTCTGCTGCTGCACTGTGGCAGATTCAGTTCTGTAGGACCAAAATTCAATTTTCAGTAAAATGATTCTTGCGCTGCGTCAAAGAGCAAACCTATATATGTCCACCTGCTCTACCAACTGAGCTAAACTGGCCAAAACATTGTTATTTTACGAAATTCAAGTAATGTGTTTTTTAATTCTATCTTTTTGGGTAGCAAACATGCATGCGTATGTGTGCTTCATACTAAAGCATTTTTGTAAGCCCCACAAGACATTTTAAAGAAGTGAAATATAGCCTGCATAATATTCAGTACACCGTGTTGGGAAGGATACTTTCAAAACGTAGTCCAATACATGGCCAAAATTGTAATTTTTTTACGTTACTCAATCTGAGTAATGTCTTCGGAATACTTGGATTATTTCTAGATTGAATTGCATCTTATAAGTGTAGGAATGCGGACATCAGATACTGCTTATTAAACATGCCTATTCTGGTGTGTTCTTCTGTTCCAACTGGCTGAATGTATGCATGAACAAGCAGATCGATTTTTGTATTTGTAGTCCCGAACTGCATAGCCTACTACAAAAATCTAACTGCGGTCTTTCGACCACAAGCTAATTTTAGCTAACGTTAGCATGTCAAATGGGGCTAGTCAGTCTTTCAACGGCTCTGGGGCTACTAAATCAGCACATAGGAGAATGTAAAGTCACACATACACTAAGCAGGTCCATACCTGATACAACTATCAAATAGCAATGGTGACCTTAAAACTACAGCAGACACTGCCTTTAAGATGCTCCAGGTTGGTTGCTGGCAAACAAAGGTTGTACTCCAGTTATATTTCCGTCTCTGTTTTTCTTTAATGTAAAATGCTGTTTGAGTTCCCAAGATAGAAACACATTCCTGCCCTGGCGCTGTTGTGCGGGCTTTGGCTCCATCTCTACCTCTTGATTTACCTCTCAGTGATCACGCAAAATGCTAATTTTTTTGCTTTCATATTGGGGCTTCTTGGAAATGCATTGATTTGCCTTAATTTATTTAGAATAAATTTGTGAAACAGAGAATTATCGTCATTTAATTTAACTGTATTCTAAACAGCAACTATTTAAATTGTAACTGTAACGTAATACAGTTCCTCATAATTTGTTTTCTGAATACATAACGGCGGTACATGCATTCAGTTTACTCCCCAACACTGTCGGCACAATATGTATGAAATGGACATTAACAGTATAAACATAATTATGATGTACACACAGCAACATGAATTCAACTGTTTCAGCCTTAGTGTTACTAATCCTGGTGGTGGCAGGGCCATGCTCACTGTCTTGAGCTGCACAGACCCACTCAGTCCAACATCCACTTACAGTTCATTACTCAACATCTTGTTCTAGTCACACTAGGCACATGACTTTCCCTGCTGGAGCCACAGAGAGCAGATCAAAAGATAGCTGAGCAGAACAAGCAAGAGCCAAAAACTCACATTTCGTTGGGCGCTCCAGTTTCCGCCTTCCTCGTTTCTTGTGCGGCGTCGTAAGGCTGTCGTCCTTGTCTTTCTCCGAGTCCTGGTCTTCACGGCTAGGCAGGAATCCGTTCTCTGGGGACAAGCTAAGGCTCTGACCCTGGGAGCTGTCCTCTGCCCGGCAAGAGGAAGGATCTCTGGGGATCCCGTTCTCCACTTCCCTCTTCTCCTGTTTTGGGAAGCAGGCGTCAGGCGTCCTGTCTCTGTGCCCACCCACGTCACCATTGTGGACCTGGGCCATGGACGGCCTACCCACCCCAGTGTAGACGTTGCCCACGCCCACACTGGCTTTAAGAGAGCCACAGCTATCGACCTGCGGGCAGGGAAAAAGGCGGTTGAAATGTTAACGTCCTGGCAATCTACTAGCTTTGCAGGTTGTTATTGCAGTAGCAGTATGTTACAGTTTGATGTTCTGAAGGTGTACAACAGTGTTGATCCTGTCAGCAGTTATGACATATCACTGTAGCTGGCAGCGCAATAAACGAAAGCTTTCAGGAAATAAAACAAATCATCCAGCAGGCTTGAGAAAAGGTCACCACAGTTAGCAACGATAAAACAGCTGACATTATTAGACTGAAGATAAACACTATTTTGTTACTGTTAGCTAAATGGGCTATTTGACAAAAAATGAGAATGGAAGCATTCATCATTTTCATATTAGATACGCTTAATTTCATCCCTGAAGCCTCCTCTGCTCTATCTTGACAGAATCAAACATGTGGCTCAACTTCTACACTTATTAGTCAGTATAGTATGGCATTTCCCATATAGCTCTGTAAAACTACAGTTGTAAACTTCAAAGCTGTGCTAGTAAATCTGCTGTACAGCCATTAACTTCCAAGTGAGGAAGGGATTACATTAAAGTTCATTAGGTACACTTTTTCGCTTCCTCTAGTCGTGCATTCATGATTACAGCAGCACGGAAATATGTCAAGAATGTTGGCTGTTTGACAACAAAGTTTTTCACTCTGTCCAGTTTGGAACGCCCAGTTAAACTATTTCATTCTATGCGGAGGAGTCTATTCAAAGAGAGCTGACCTATCTTAAACTGCAGTTTAAGTTACAATGGTAGAGCTTCAGTTCTTACACAATACCTAAAAAAAAAAAAAGCAGACCTTGGAGAACTAGATAAGATTTGTTTCAACTACACACATTTTGAGGAAATGTGCTCTGCTCTTGCCTAAAATAGCCATAGAAACACTTTTTCAGACAATCCCATTACTGGGTTACTGAGAGCAGAAAGTGGAGCAGTTCTTGTGAGATCAGACTGTCAACACTGATAAGGGCAGCGTTGAAGCTTTCATCTACTGTAGATAGTACAGCAGTTTGCATTTAAGGCAGACAATAGCAGCGCCTCAGGAAGCATGAGCATGATGGTATTTAACAAACACAAGATCCTGTGCTAGAAGCTAAGAGGTCAAATGTAATCTTATTATTGCAGATTGAATAGACTAGATTTGATGTGACCCAAATACATTAAAATGTATACGTAATGAATGCAACGCAAATTATGCAGTAACGAGATGCAAAGTAAACCTAAAAAAAAGTGGTCATCGAGCCAACGTTGGTTTTTAAGCATTCCTGGCAAGCCGCAACACTCTAAATGACTTCATCATTGTAGTAACTGAGAACACATTAACTGTAAATGTTAAACAGTTGCACTCATTCAAGCTGTGGCGCTCCAGTAAATCTGTTTGAAATGATAAATGAAAACAACAAATCCACAGCTGAGGTTATAGCTGAGCTTATTAATATTCTCACTTAATTCATAACTGGAAAAAGAGGTTGCGGCGCGTGTGAGTTTAGGTAGAGAGAGACAAACAGAAAGTTACATTTGTGCCCAAACTCAGGCAATATGCCTACACACAATACACACACACACAAGACACACATCTGTTGCTGATGGAATTACACAACAGATTAGTGACCCAGTGAACTACATGTGGCCCCTGCCAAAGGACAGAGGTCACAGTCAGTAAATCAGGCAGACAAAATAAAACACTGGCTATCAGATCCAACTTACTGCTGCAGCACTACAACTAACACATAATTGGTTTAATGCATAGTATGTTTAATAAGCCGTTACAGTCATTGATTGATCTATTTGTAATGTGGAAATATTGATTAGTGTAGCTTTATTATACAAATGTATAATGTGAATCACTCGTACTGACAATCCCACAGATAATTCTCAGCCAACTGTTAAGTTCCCTCAGCTTTACAGATCATGGGCTTATTTCAGGTCATTGTTTTGGTTTTTCAGTATTTTATTGATCCCACAGGGACTTAGGTGTCAGTATTATGTATTAGGTGTCAGTGTTATGTTATGAATTGGGTGCAGAGTCAGTGCAGTGCAGAGTGAATTGGGTGCAGAGTCAGTGCTTAAGACATGTAACCAGCTGAGCTTCAGACAAGCTGGAGGCACTGAATCTTACAGCCTGGATCCACAATGACTGAGAGCATCAAGGTCAGTTAATATGTAATATATAAAACCATGGTAACTGAGTTGAATGAATAAATGCTTTACTTTGGTTGCCCTTGTCATTCATTAAACATTTTCTATGAGGACTTACTTGACCCTGTCTTGATGTCTGTTTAATTAATGGGCTCGAGGTTATTGATAGCACCATAAACAGCTATTTACTAAGTGTTACCTGATCATTTTAATAATTGAAAACCAATGTCCTGGAGACAGCATATCAAATCTGCAAGTACATTTTCACTTAGAATCAGACAAAAATAACGACGACAAAACATCTATGTGACTGGAGTGTCTGACATGTGGTCAAGCACCCACAGCTGTAAAAACTATTGCAAAGCCCCCCTAATTCTAAGTGTAGCTACTGGCAGTACCACTCAGCTGCTTTAAAATACACAGTGACACAAACCTGCATGTCCCTGCCTACCATACAATATCCGTTTTGTTGAATCCCACTGTGTGAATTCATTAACATGATTTTAAAAGCACACAAAAAAAAACGTTACATGCTGGCCCAAGAGTCATTAGTAATTATCAATATAATCAGGGCTTTTAACTGCAAAAAAACATCACAGACCAAATACAAATGGTGTTGGAGTAGATTATGGATCCTACGTAACGTCCAGGAAAGTTCCGCCTTACGAAGCAGTTTGATTGGTTGGGGTTAGGCACTGACCATGAGTCGTTAAGCTCAGGGGGTAGGACCTGAACAAATTGGGTTATGTTACCTTACATGTGCATGGACGCCTGGCCAATAGTAGTGTGTGAATGTTATTAAAGGGAGGGCCTATCCTTGTTGCATGGGATTCCATAAAAACGCAGTAGTGAAACATGGTGGAGACTGTATGATCTTCATGCATGAGTACAAAGGAGTGCATGTGGTGTTTCTGAACACATTTATTTGTTTATAGGTGTTATTATCTTGTGTAGATATTACATATTTTGTAATTCTTCCAACAAAAGCAAAATTTGTAATTGTTTAAAGAGACTTTATACTTCCTAAAGCCTCTGTCTTCTGTCCTCTGCTCACGTTATGTGTCATATGGCAGATATGTTAATAAATTAGTTGTTCCAAAAAGCCTCACTTGGTAGTGGTGAAAAGTCTGCTGTCATAGAGAGGGGGGAGAGTCTAAATGTACACATGACGACGTTAATACCCAGCCTCCAACTGAGCTTGACGAAGTAGTGCTGACGTGGGCAACGTGTCTGAAAGTTGTAAGTCTTCTGGTAGCTGTGCAAGAGAAATCTCAATCATTCCCAATCAGCAGAGACGGAGAGCGTAGGTATAGGTTAGGAGATAACATAGACACAGGCTAATTACTGCTAACTAACATGCTAGTTAACATTATTAATTAAACCTAAACAGCTGATGTAAGTTGAAACTATCTGCGTGCTACTCCCGACAGTACAGTGATTTGTCAAATATGCCACAGTAAGTTGCGTGGTTATGACACATTTGTTAGCCTATTTTTACAAAAACGTCCGCTACGGAACCATAACGTGAAGTACAAGGTATAGTAGCCTTTTATACATTTTCGTGTTTCTTTAGAAATAAACAACGGACAAATAGTCTTTAAACGCTTCAGATGTAAAGTTATTTACTGTCAAAGTGGCACCAAAATGTATGGCGGTCAAAAGGATGCTAACTGTAGGTGATGGCTTCGTAGCATTAAAATGGCGCCATGGGAGCTACGCTTAGAGAGAAGAGGTTTACCCCCTTGGTCTGGCCACACTCAATTGACAAGTGGTAACTTCCTTGAAGGCAGATACTCTGTTGAAGTTTAAAACTACTGGATCTGCCCAGAGCCACTCTGGATCTGCCAAAACCAATCGCTAATGTTTGGTCGTGACGTATGTCATAAGCAAGTGACCCCAAAAAGAGGGGAGACCGGCAAGGCTTACATATTTATACATCACATTATCATGGCTAGCGTTAGCCTTAACCAACTCCTTCACCACTAACGGAGCAAGCTGGAAAATCTAACTTTTCCCAAACCCTGTCGGGAGGAGGGCCACAACATCATGGCCACCACCAGAACTCGGCAAAGATTCTTCATGCTTGGGCTTTGACTTCTGGATATTAGGCAGTGTTAACACAACGGGCCGAATGACATCGCTCGCATCTTTCTCCATTACAGAACCACAACTGTAACGCATGGCCTCAACGTCATCGTTCTCAGCCACTCCCTCTGTTTGGTGATTGGACCGCAAACCCAGACAGAGCACTGAAGGGAAATGAAAATTGAGCGCAAGTACACAGGAGGGCGGAGCCAGGTTAATGTTTTCTGCAAACCGACATTCAAACTCTTTCTTCATGCAGTGATTGGCCAGCTGCGTGGAGGTTATCAAGGTTTGAACTTCTCTCTAAAGCGGTCTTTTTTCATCTATTTCGGCAACCTTTCATGTATAATTTATGCGTTTTAGACGATGAATGCTTTCCATTGATTGTCTGAAAATATGTGCATTCATCCCCATAAGCCTTCGACTGAACAAAATGTTGTGGTTTTATATGATTCTTTGCCTTTCATTTGACATGAATGAAACATGTGAAATATTTCTGATCAAGCACGCCCCAGCCTTAACCAATTTAGATCAGGACACTAAAACCCTTCACTAAGACCCAGGCTAAAGAAATTGCAGTGAAGGTTTATTAATTTAATGGCGCTGTGCTCAGGAACTAGCTGATGTCTAATCCTGACAATGAGGAATAATTAGCTAATATATTGGAAAACTGATCACTGTAAAACAAAGATGCATGCATGGATGTAGTTATAGTGTCAGAAATGTCAGATCACTACTCACTGGAAACTGCTTGCGCTTTCTTCCAGGCTTGCCAACTTTACAAGAGGCACTACCTTTAGCCGACTTCTCCTCCGTCATCAGGTCCGTGTCCCGTAGTGTGCTTTCACCCTATCAACAAAAAGCAACACATCATGATTTAGACTCAGAATACTATAATAAAAAGAGCCATTATTTGTGGGAATGTCAAATTTACATTTCAGGTCTGGTTACACAAAGCCTGTATTTGTGCTTACAGGAAACTAAGTGGCAGTTTCACCAAAGCCAAAGATGCAGAAGCTGTTACACAAGATCTGCAGGACACGCACATACTGCACCACACTGAAACACTTGAAAATTTGGAGGGGACCTGCAGCGAGTCCTTGAGTGTCTTTGGCTGAGTGGACAATGAGACAGATAGAAATTGAGTGGCACGTTCCTTTGAACCATACTGAAGTGAAAGCTCCACAGACACAGCGCTGACCTTCCACAGACAATCCCCCTCTTGACACCGCTACAAAGACGTCGACCGGCCCCCACCTTCCCCTGCTGCAATTTCCCTTTTGATTAATAAAACTGTCTACCTCCATGAACAAAGCCCCATGTGCACCAACACCAAGTACCCCTGGGGTTGATGAGAGAAAAGATGATCCTAATGTAGATGCTTTGAGTTTCAATATTGACTGAATAGGACCACCAGCACCAGGTCTGAATGCAAATGAGATTGCAAGGCCATTTCTGACAGCTACAGTGGGGGGTAGAGGGCTGGGTCCTTATTAAATTCCTTCATTGAATGTGAGATTCCCTCAAAGATAAATAAGTTCTCTACACTGTAAGGCATCCTGCAACCGAGTTCCTCTGCTGACTTGTTAAGTACTTTTATTTTAATCTTTGGTACTGTTGGATAACATGATAGACTATATCTGTAAATTGACTTTGACCTTGCGTAATGGATAGTGTTAAAGACAGCAAGATAATTCAGTAACGACTTGCATAGTACAACACCTTTAATTTCTCCAATTAGAAAGTATTGTCTTTCTGCTGTAGAACATGATCTGAAACTATCTGGAACAAGTCTAAATTGCATTTAAATACAATACAAAACCGATGCTGCTGTTTCTAAGGTCAAAATGAACCTCATGTTTTAAACCAGCATGGAGGAGAAGTCTGTAAATTGCTCAGAGAAATGTAAGATTCAGGTTTTACACTGAGATCTGTGATCTGTCAGATTCTGTGGCACGAATAGGTCAATAATAAAATCAAATCAAATATTGAGAGGTTGAAATAATGTATCTGTGCTATTAAAATGTACCACCCTATTTAAAAAATATGAAGTTAGCATCTGTAACCGCTATTAAAATATGTAACTAAACTAGTGCCGTCAGTGAAACACCCTTTTCATTTTAACGGCGTACATTTTTTTTATCGCGAGATTGACGTTCTTTTTGGCCTAGCAAACTTTGTAGTTTTTTAACATGCTGTTGCAACAACTAGTAACGTTAGAAAAACACCACACCGGATCTAGCTAGACTGGAAACAAAACAGCAGGCACACCACACGCTTGTCTTGGCTTTCGTGAGACGCTGAAATGGACGCCA
>NC_048426.1:6926198-6947713 GCF_013103735.1 Etheostoma cragini
CCCCCCCCCCCCCCCCCCCCTCGTCAAAGTATTGTTTTTTTCCCCTTTTATTGATGGAAAGTTTTACACTGTGTGAGAGATTATTTGCTCCAAGTGTGAATGTTAATGTGAAATTAAACACTACAGTAGGCTATATGCCACTGTTGTTTTCAATAAAAAACATTTAGACAAAGCAAGCCAATCCACTTGTTCATGTTGATAAGAGCATTAAAGTGAGAAAAAATAATGGGACATAAAGAATTAAAGAGACATTTAGAATAGATAAAAATGTGTGATTTAATCTGAGTTAACTATGACATTAATGCGATTAATCACAACTAAATATTTGACAGCACTAAACTAAACATATCTTAATACAATTACAATGTCTGACAATTGTTTTTTTACAACTGTAACAGTACATTATTAGTATAATAGTAATTATTAGTATTTTGGTCTTATAGAAGTCCATGTGAGTTGTTCACTTGTACGTGCATGGCACAATAAATAACACAACCAACTAACTAGAGAGTGACTTCTTTTGGTAAGAGGAATAAAACTACAGCTTTTGACATGGTAAACGTGCAACCAAAATTCCTGATCACACAATCTGAGGGGTCAAAGTATACATAGTAACACCAGCCAGGGACCTTTCTGTGAACCTGTGCACACCCCCGATAAATACTTTTGCATGTCCTGCACAATACTGTGCAGCTGTCCAACTCTCAACAGTTATACTTTACATATTTGGTTATAGTATTTTAATATCTTTTTCATATTTTTATTGTACGTTTATCTGTCTAAATTTATGTTCTTGACTGTTGAAGTACTTTGCTTTTATTTTTTTATTGCCTCTTAATGTGTTTAGTGTATGCACCAAACTTACTTGGTAATAAACTTCATTGTGATTCTTGTGACATCTCATCACCTTCCTTTCTCTGTCCATTGAAGGCAAACATACCATATAAACATTCTTAAAACACTCAACTGAAGCTGCAGAACTTACAGACCTACCCTTTTAAAAGATGGAGCAGGTTAATAAACACAGGCAGGAAGTTCAAAGGTCAGGCCATGTTACGTCCTGAGAGTGTTAATAAATCCATCAACCATTAGTGTCCCAGATTAAGTGATTTGCATAAAGAAAAAGATGTGATAAGAGTAACTGATGCTGTGATTAATGGGCACAGGGTTATAATTAATGAATATCGCTGGAAAAATATCATATTCATCAATGAACCTCTGCATAAAGATACTGAGGTCACCGCCAAGCCTTTAGAAGGTTATTTGAAATACATATAGATATTGATGCTTTTGTGTTTTGCAGACTGTGTCGGGTTTATTGTGTGATTACTAATAGAGAGCCTGGTGCTTCGGTCTTTTCCTTACAGGGCGGCAGAATTTGCATAGATAATAGCATGTTTTGAATGCAGCCTGGTGTGCAGGCTCATTTGGGAACCACTTACATGGATGACACAATTCATTGGTGCCTGGCTATCTCTGCAGGAACAGCCTACATACACCACGCCGTTCATCCAATTCCCAACCCAAGTGCTTAGGCACACTGAATGGAAATAACACGCCATTTTCACACACACTTTACCCTCATATTTTCTGTATAAAAAAACAGAAAGGCCTGAAATATGATTTGTTGTTGCCTCGAGTGAACCCTACATTATCAATATTCTCTGCACTATTTCCATCTGGGTTGCCGGTTATTTAAGGCAACGTCTGTTGCCAGGCAACAAGACTAAGGGCAGTACTGTGTAATGGGAAAGTAGAGGAAAAGGACAGATTCTCCCCCCCCCCCCCCCCCCCCCCCCACTCCCCACCCCCCCAGTAAAAAAGCCGGAGAGCCATTCCAGCTCCAGATCAACCTACACCAGCCAACGCCCACGTCACCAACCATCATTACAACAGCGAATGTCACATAATTGAGCTGCAGCTCGCCACAGCCGCCTCAGTGATGCTGCTATCGCTGCCTCTGTGTGAGCATCAGTGATGCTGCAGTTACGCACAGACTGTAATAATGAGTCTGTCTGCATCAGGAAAGGTGACATGGCAGTCCACATGCTGTTAGATTCTAAAGTAAAAATCAGACTATTTCTTCAATAAACAGGAGGACTGGATGCAACCCCAGTAAGTCCTAAGATTGCAGAGATCAGGAAGGCATTAGCTTGACAGATTGATTATTTTGCTCATTCGTAAAATTGGGAATGGTTTTAACGGGCTTTGACCTGAAGTGACTGTACAAACCTCATTGCTCTTATTTCAGTTTTACATTGATGCGAGATCAAAGTAATAACACTAACAAATGATAGTCTGAAAAAAAACGCACAAATCATAATGCATGCACAGGAAAAATACTAAAAGGCACACTATACTACACCCTTGGTGCATAAGCCCGGGAGTGACTAATCTCCTTTTAAATCTGGTGAGTGAGTGAGGGCTTTCAAAAAAATTGCATTTTGAAGCGATGGAGACTCAAATTAATCAACAGCTTTGCTCCAGGGTTTCAAATACATGACTGAATGAACTCTGTAAACCCACTAGCTATAAAGTTGAGAAATCCCGAGTCATTCAGCAACATGCCAAGCTTCAGAGGAGTCTCATAAATACCTGAAGGGAGATTTCTGAGGCACACTTTTATATTTGACACGTGTTTCTTACCATTCTGTTTCCAGGTGAATCAGTGTAGCCTGAGCCTTTAAATGCAGTGGTGTTGGTGACAGTGTTGGACGGCATCATCGAGTCTATGGGTGATATCTAATAATGGGGGCGATGTAGATGAGGTGAAAAATAAACTCAAAGGAACAAAAAAAGAGATGATCCTTCTTCTTCTCCGCTCTCCTGGAAGATAAAGAAAGAAAAGTGACAATCAAGTTGTTCATTAGATTCACTTTAGCTTAGCATTAGTGTCGTGATGCAGAGTTTCAAGTGCAGTAAGTCCAGAGTTTTAAATCACTTTGGTTAAATGTATCTTTCTGTCATAATGAGGCTCTTTTTAAATAACAGCTTTCCTTTGTTGAGTGCATGTCATGTTTAGGAACCTCACAGGCTTCTGTCGGATTCTGTATAGCTACTATTTCCTAAAGGGCCAAGAACACTTTTGTTTTACACCACATGGATGTCAACATTACATTGCTGCCACTGTGCGCCAAATAACCTGAATAACGCTGCTAAAGAAATCTTTTTGTATTAATATTTAATTTCACCTTAAGTGGCTGGGTTAAAGTTACTCTAGCAGTCAGCCATGCGCACTGGGTTACACTGTTGCACTCGTGGAAATGTACCTATCTACCAAAAATAACATGACCCTTATATATCTAATATCTAGCCTATATTCATATAGGATGTCTTACATTTCCTCTAAGACAAGAATAATGACAGCCGGTTCTGATTAATTTAAAAGGTATAGACTGTTGTAAAAATTCGCATTTAAAAAGTAATTGCAGGCAAAAACCAGAACGTGTTATCTTAAAAAAATAATTTATTGTTGGGCCCCACACGCGTTTAATGTCACCGCATTTCCACGCGCATCAAGCCACATCCAGGTCATACATATTACATTACTGCGAGCGGCTGACTTACATTTACCATTCACTGTGTCTATGCGTTAGAAATTGAAGTTTTAGACGTCTTTACAGCAGGGGGAGTCTGCAATATGACCCAGGGGATTGTGGCTCTTTTACAGGCCACAGACACTCAATTATAAATCCCCGTTATATTTTTTTAATGAGGCCAATGTTTTCAGGAGCCGTGGTCCCGTCCGTGCTGTAAATTCGGTCAAGTTCAAGCACACAGCGCGATCTCCAATCAGCACATCTGCAAAAAACAAGCCCTAAATCGCTATTTCCCCCATTTCCATCGAGCGCCTTCCGCTCTCATGGCTTTCACGTTTTCGTTCACATACAGTAAAGGTTACCCTTCCTGCGCGGTTAGTAGTGCCGGGTTAAACAGATTTAAATGCTCGCTGTGTGTTCGTTACCGATTTTCCCAAGTCCCAGGCCTGACCCTTTTTGTCTCGCTTGCTCCCGGAGCCTCCTTCCTCTTCTCTCCCCGTCCTCCACCTCCCCAACCGGCCAGCTCTCTTCCAGTTGCACCGCTCTCACTGCAGGGGCCTGCAGACTGTCTGTTGGCTGCCACTGGGTCCTAAAGACTGCCCCTATCACAGTGTGCAGAGGGGCAAAGGTGGACCCCCCCTAATGCGTACATGTAGATTTCTTATTGATAACTTCCTCTCAGGAACCCAGTGGCATGGGAAAAACACTAGTGAAATTCCCTAAAAAAAAATCCCTATTAATTAATTGATTTTTTTTTTAATTTTTGGAGTCAATGTCATATTTATTTGACATATAAATAACAATAAACAATAAACGCAGGGATAAAACAGAGGTCCAAAGCATAGACTGTAAAAAATAATGGACAAAGCTTCCAGGCCTGAAAAGTTCAGCCAATATGCGCCTTAAAGCACCAATATTATTCTCATTTTCAGGTTTATAATTGTATTTTGAGGTTGTACCAGAGTGGGTTTACATTGTTTCCTTTTTCAAATAAACACCATGCTGCAGTTCCTGTTTTAGCTAAAGAGTGAAACATATCACATGTTTTTAGCTACAGAGTGAGACATCTTACTTCTATACTATCTTCGTTGCGAGTCGCACATGCTCAGTAGCTAGGTAAGATCACATCAGCTAGATAACTCTTTCTCCAATTTTGGTCAGTACAAGGCAGGATTAGCTGGGACAGGGGACATAAAAGTAGTTCTTTTGGAGATTATGGTGAACTAGTGTGTGTTGTAGCAGTGTTTCGTCATTAAGAACGTGCTAGCATGCTAGCATGTGCTAAGGTTAGCCACCTCGTCTTCGCTAGTGCCGTAGAAGGCCGTGCAGATTTTGAACAGCTCACCCAGAGACCCGGGGCAGAGCACATTCAGTAACCATATCACACTCAAAACAGTTTGCATGCATGTGGAAGCACCAGATACACAAAATCACACCCCAAATCCCAGAAAAAGGGATTCTTTCATAATATGGGCACTTTAAACCTAAACCTGCATTTTATCTAATTTCCAGCAGGCGGCGATTCCACTGGTTGAAAAAAGGAGTCAGTTTCTATAGTATTCTATGGAAAATGCTACTTCTCACTTGATTTATTACCTTGATAAACATTTTCCTAATAAGTTAATGGCCTCAATTGCTAGTTTCAAGTTTTCTTCAATACACCATTTTGTAAAATGATGGTCCTATTCATTTTTAAATTGACAATAAAGAAGGGGTTGATTTAGGGCGTGGCTATGTGTTGACCTGTCAATCAGGACAGAGGTTTAGCAATCCTTGTCCATGGCACTGTGTATATTAACATTCACCTGGACTTGTTTTGGGGTGTTTTTGTCATAAACTTAGACCCTCTCACTGTGTGTTTTTACTTCATCAAAGCCTAAAAATGTCTTGTTCAGTGTTCTTCCAACCAAGCTATCTTGCTACTGCTAGCATTATCCCCTAAATTAAGTGCAATTTTGCTGCACTGCAGTACAGTACATGCTGCAGATAAAAGGCAGAAGTACTCTGAGGTCCCTGTTACCAGTCTCAGGTAAATCCTCCCTATGACTCGCTTCAGAAGGGTTGAAAGTCTGCAGTAGCGTAGCGCCACTTGTGTGCCTAATATTTAAACCTATTAAACCAGAGAGGGGCCCAGGAGCCCCCTAAGTACCAATGTGGCCCCTCTGATGTGACCTCAAGGCAAAAATAAACACTGGACCTGTGTGCAAAGACTATTGTCCCCCCCGCCACATGTGTATTTCATTGTCAAACAACAGTCCATATCAGCTATGTTAAAATCTAAGAGGGAATTGTGTTAACTAAACTAGGTTACAAGTTTTATGTTTCTCAAATGATCTTTGCATGGTGCATATGTGCGCATGTACAACAATAATTCATTTACTATTAACTACAACTAATACACAGAGCAGCTTTAGTATGTGCATAAATTATAGAAGTTTAACACACATAGTGATTTTATTTAAATGGTGACAAAATGAACACAGGAACCTGAGGAGACTTTCCCATTTTAATTTGCTGCATTTATGGGCCCCCTGGTGGCTGAGGTCCCTAAACAGCCATGTAATTAGCTGATGCCTCAGGCCAGCTTTGAGGCCTATTGAAGCTAAACATGTGCTTTCCACAGTTAATGTTCTCGTAATACTACATTGCACATATAGCTCCTGACATGAATGTAAACCTTTAATCTAATTTCTCTTCCACACACTCACACTGCAGTACAACATTACTGTGTTAGTACTCAGCTTATGTACTATTGTGTAGGCCAGTTGTTGTTTGTTGAGTTCATACAGAGTAGTTTAGGGCTTTATGTTACTGACATTTGCACAAACCTCTTACATTTGCACCACGTTGGTTACATTTGTACACTTTTGACGTAGCTTTGTCATTCAAATTTGTTTGCTTTTCATGTATTTCTATGTTGTACTCTATCCTCTTTGGCTGTCGCCACTCCTGATATATGTTCAGGGATATTATTATTTTACTTTTCACCACTGAAATTCCTTAATTATGTTAATTATGTAAATAATGTATAATAACTTTATGTACATATCCAATTCCTTATATTTCTTTATTTGTATTTCTACTCTATTTATAATATTTGTGCAACTGCAACACAGAGTTTCCCTTTGGGGGATTCTGATTCTGATATAGTACAGTGTCCTCTTATCCTATCTCGGGTTGAATTGATGGTTTTCTCAGCAGACATTTTTACTTATTAAACACAGCTGTAATTAACACTGTTTATTGCTGCATTGCGTTGCATGAATTGCTGGAACGGAACCATCATTAATGTTATTTTCGACACCTGTGCTTTTCCTGTAGTAAAAGTAAAAATGTTTGCTGTGATTGATAAATCGGATTCATTTAGAAACGATAAAGAGTGCAATCAAGATTAAAGCAAGCATCACTCATTCAGAAAGTAAAACCATCTGAGAGCAAAACAGAAGATGGAAAGACTTGTAGTTTGGTGATGCTGCTTATCAAGTATACATTGTAGCCAATTACAAAATATAATGTTACTGTCAGTACATCAAGACATTCTTGTGCTTTAGTGCACAGAAACTTTGGTGGTTTGGACAAAGTTTAACTTGAATTTCTTTATTTGAACACAAGCCACCAATAAGAAACATGCATAAGAGACCTTATGCCTTGCCTTAAAGTATACCATGCCTTTAATCAGGCTATGTCAAATTCAACTTAGATCCTTTTGTTTCTCCAGTATTGTTATTGCTTTATAAGAATGAGAAATGAGAAAAATACAGTATATAAAAGCGAGGGATGCAATTACTGCCGTAGTGGTGATTTTGCACAGCTTTGCTTTGTTTTGCTTTGTAACAACGACATAATAACACTGAACTACTTAAAAAAAAAAAATCTGTAAATCAAAATGGATGTAGGAGCATGTAGCTCATCTCGTGCAGTCTCATAGACTCTATCCTCTGAGCAGGATCTAAATCTAGCACATCTTTACTTCATTTCTTAGAGTGCAGCTAGAACAAGATATCCAATCTCTTATCACATTAATTCCATTAACCCTACTGCAGCCTACTGCTGCAATTAACTTATCCTTTACACGCCCACTAGTCGGAGACACAGTGAGGTAAACGTTGCAGATGCAGCAGGGTTAAAGGCTCACAGAGCAGTGCAGTGTAAGGCAGATTGAGTGCTCTTTAAGGGCAAGAAGAGAAAGTGAGGATATGTGCAGGAGGCGGATGTGGTTCACTGATTTGGAAGCTGCTGCGTCTCCTCTTTTTAATTGAGTCAGTGGCACTGAAGTGGTTCATCTGAGGACAGCAGCCTCAGCAGCAGCACGGTCTGCTACTGGCTGGTGAAAAATCTGTCTCCTAGAAACCCACCGAGGAGGATGCTGATAGTGACTCTCAAAGTGTCTCAACCTCATTTCCCCTATATTGTTTTTTTTTGTCATGGTGGGTGCCTGATGCAACAGATAAAAAGCCAGTTTGGGATTTAGGTCTGTAGGTGTAGCAGGAAAGGGCATCCTTTCATGTCTGACCTGTTGGGAGAAACAGTTTGTGTTTAAAAGAAGCTGAAAATAAGGAAGCTTGTGAAGGACAAGTTGGATTTAAAGATTTAATGTATCTCAATGTCCATAAGTAAAACAAACAATTTTAACGAGATTTTGAGCACATTTGCTCTTTCTAGCTTATTTTGAGCTGAGGTCTCAATCAGAAATCACTCTACAGACACACACACTTATATCTGGCCGGAAAATTAACACATAAACGGCATTGGGGGAACAGACAATACCTCGCTGGTAAAAGAATGACTCTGGTATTAAAGTAAAAGTGTCAATACAACAATGTATAAAAACTCCATTACAAGGCCCATATTCAGACTTACTTACGCTTTAATAACTTAAAGTACTCATTATGCAACAGAATGCCTGCTTCCAGAGTATTATATCATTTGTTACATCAATTTGAGCATTGGAAAGAAATTATTGATGCTTTATTGTGTAAACAGCATTTTATTGTAGCCGGTCAATATCTAGCAAAAGTTAGCTACTTTATTGTATATACTTCTGGATAGTTTAATCAATAACAATGCAACTTAAAAAAAGGAAAATATAAAGAATAAGTACTTACAAAATTACACTTACTGTTAAAATGTACTTTGTTATTTTCCAACACAAAAAATGATGCATGTTTGATAATGATAAAACCTTTAGTGATGATTAAAAAAATGACACCAACAATCATGACATGAGCAGTCAAAGCCATATTTTAAATCTTTTTAATATATCTCACATTTGATTTATTTACAAAAGACAGTGGCTTTGTGACATAAGACTGTTATAAATCAACATGAGAAACAAATGTGTACCAGAAGCATAACCGTACAGAACACATACATAGATAAATAACATCAGGGGAGCGTTGCCGTCAAGGTTGTTCCTCTTTGCACATTTCCTCCCTGCAAACAATAAAAGGCTCACAATGTATGCACCTCTGTGTGACCGGCTGTGTTTTATCTGTGTGACACCGAGTTGTTGTGACTGGGTATACTGCCTCCATGTTGGCTAAGAGTGAGCCTATCAGTAGATTTGGATTGTGTGGTTTGTCTTTATTAATTATTAAATGTTTTTTTGCCAGCAGTGGAAACCATTAACTTTCAACATCTCCAGGCATTCTGTGAGTAAACTATGGGCAACAACACCATACTAATACAGATATACTTTGATATATACCTGCCATTTGTATGACACACAATATCTGCAAACAGTTTGGCACAAATGTAAAGGCTGAGCTGGAGATTTCCCCAAAACACATTAAATAAACAAACAAAATCTGTACAGAGTGACAGACCTAAAGGCTGATAGATGATCTTATTTGCTGAATGGTTACTTTTATACAACACTTTTACAGAACAGCTACAGGCACAAACTGAAAGAATGAAAATAATTCAAATGTGTGGCCAGAGTGAAGGGGAAGACAGTAAGTCTTTACATTTTTACCTCTGAATTTGATTCATTTCGGGACCTTTTCCTACTGAACTGTTTTGACAGCAGTGGTCCTTCATAGTTTCTGCTTTCTTTATATAGATCTTGGGTGACAATGCAAGCACGAGTGCGCACGTGATTCTCTGCTTTGACAAACTCATTACATTGACTGTACTCCACTAATACTAAACAATAATGATAACTGAATAAAAACAGCACATTTAAAATGTAACAAAGGAGCCTCTTTTTGTTCTTTGTCTTGACACAGTGTAACAGGTTGTTTAAACCTTATACTTATAGCTTAGAGGATAGGCTTACTGTACAGATCTCAAAACAAACCGTTCATGCTCTTTAGTTCGATTCAGTCAGGTTTAACTTCCTTTCAGAGCAGAACATTTACTCCAAAACTGCTCCCAGACCTTTATCACATTGCATTCACTAAAAACCAAACATTGCTCTTTATATGAGATGAATGGCTACCCTGAAGGACAAAAAACATTGAACCAGAAGACAAAAATGTAAAGATGACTTAGACCTTACTCTAAATAAACATCCTCTCTGGTTGACAGCTACCTCTGTACCAAACTGATCTCTTTGCTTTCCCATGAAAGACAGAAATTCACACACAGACAAAACTATATCCAACAACATGCTTCACCATATAGCACTTAAGAAAAACCTCTCCTAATGAGCCACATTCTTTACCCAGCTTTAACCACTTGCTGTTGTTTTCCTCTATTTATTTAAAGAGTTTCATTCCTATTCCAATTCACAAATTGACTGGGGATATTAACTTAAAATAAACTACGTTAGTAACTTTTCAACTAAATCTTACAGCAGGGACCACAAGCAATATTTAATTGTGAACAGTGGTTGTGTTTTGGAATGAAACTACATTTTTAATCATCATTGACCTTTAACCTCTCCATCTGTGGCCAAAAACATCTAGCAGTCAAAGGACAGTACTACCATATTTAACTAGAGTAGCTCTGCAGTCCCTGAGCACCAACCTTCATTGCACATACACATGGTCATTATCACTTCGTTAACTAGATAAAGCTATCAAAGCATTTCCTACTTTGCTCACTACAACCTCATGTCCTCACGTACTGTGTACATGCTCATTTTGTAACCGACAACTAAAACTCAATGCCTAATTCATTACTATTTAAACATCCTGAGGTGCTTCCCTACACTTTTAAAACAATAAATACTGAGGCTGCCAGCTAGTCAGGTGTGTTCAGTTAGGTTTTCACAGGCAGGAAACAGCAACTGGGCTCATTGTGTGTGTAGGGCCCCTTGGTTTCCTTTAATCACACAGCCCTCTTATTTGGAAGGGGGGCTCAACAAGAGCACAGTAGCAGCAGTACAGTATGTGACTCACTGGGTGTGTTTACATGCATGCAGTATTCTGGATGCCACCTATTATTCCTTTTTATGGTCTGCATGGAGATAAGTATCCTATGTGCGTCTTTATACTGTAATAACAGATATCGCTGCACATATTCATAGAAAGAAAATTATAATGGAAACACCACTGTCTCCTAGAAAGAGGTGCAACCAACTAATTTCATTTTTTTTTTTAAATGATTAAAGGATTTTTTTGTGAAAAACATTTTGTGAGAAAGCAGAACAAGCAGATAGGTTAGCTTAGCATAAAGACTGGGAACAGGGGAAAAGAGCTTGCCCGGCTATATCTCCTTTTGTTTAATCCAGCATGTGACATCATGTAACATCCCAACTTGTTGTTTTTACACTTTGGTTTTGTAAGAATTAAACAAAGAAGATATAACATGTTAACTATTGAGCTTTAGTGGCGCTAATAGGTGGATTTTGTTACCTTAGAAAGCTTAGCCAGGCTAGTTGTTTCCCCAATTCCAGTCTTTATGCTAAATTATGCTAACCTCCTTCTTCTAATCTTCTGGCTCAAGTTTCACATTTGATGCACAAATATGGGAAATACCATCGATCTTATCCAACTCCTAGACAATAGTCGAATTATAGTGTATTTCCCAAAATGTCAAACTATTATTAATTGACAGTGTAGCAGATCCAGAATTCTGTTTTGTTCTTAACAAACTTCAGAATATGATTTTGCAAGTAAACACACTCAGCGTGAATTCTGAGGCAAGACACTTCTGACACCCCAGCTATCACTATAAATCCCACAGAGAGCTGGCATAGCGTGGTACAGTACCTAAATCCAGACTTGAGTGCAACTTCATGCAGAAATTATAAAAAAGGAGAAAAAAAACACTAGCGCTAATCATACAAAAGCAACAACAGGGAACATGTTGTCGCCTTCATGTCGGGGCGTTCCCGTGGTCATGTGTTTGTAGTATTTTATATATAGAATGATCTGCTGCAATGGAACAGGGGGGGGGCGCACAGCAAGCCATTCCTTAGCAGTCATGAGGGAAATCATTGGGTAATTACAGCAGATTTTGTTTACAGGACAACATAGACACTCGCTAATTAGACACATCTTGCTACCTGCAAGGTGTGAAGAGACGTTTTTTTCACATAGTGAAATCTTGTTAGATTACAGCATGCATTACTCTACGTGCTAATGCCAGGGGTTGTTGTTGTTGTTGTTGTTGTTGTTGTTACTGATTCTTCCCAGTTGATGACTGTATGTCCTTACAGGGTGGAATGGTGTCCTCTTGCCTTCAGTGCTTCTGTACTCTCAATGTGCCTGGATACACACACAGAAGAGCACATTTATTGGGGCTGACAGCTTGCATAGTCGGAATTAAGTTGTAAAAAAAAAAAATATATATATATATAAATGACTCTGCCATGGTGCCTTGCCACTTTGGATGAAGGGTTGTAACAGACACTCACGATAAGGAGAACAAAAGAAGTATTTTATTGGCTAATAAAGGTGCAGCCAACTCTTCCAATCCAACAAATGCCCTCATAATTACAACCAACTACTTTTTGTCCAGTTGCAGAAAATGTACTTCATTTCATAACTTGTTTTTATAAAATTATTACAAACGGATGGCAAGAACAACCGTGGTTGCAATCATTTTACTTCATCCCCTTATCTTAAAATCATGAGTTAATTATCCTCTTATCTCAGTATATCAGTTAATTATGTTTTTATCTAAAGAAAACAAGTTGTTTCCCAAGATATAACAGCAGGTTGTTTTTATGCATTATGACGGGTTAATTACCTCGTTGTAACATTGACATCATTTTTTTTAAATTAATGGTATAATTAGCATATTAAAATGGCCTTTAATTTTATTATGAAAACAAGTTATTTATCCTGTAAACTACAGAAAACAACCTGCTGTGGCATTTTGGGAAACAGCTTGTTTTCTCAAAAAGGTACCCATTCTCATGAGAAAGCAATTTTAATATCAGGATAAGCAACTTTTGATCTCAAGAGTAAAATAAAATGATTACAGCCACAGATGTACTAGGCTTACCTACTATGTTATATATGCACAATATAATAGTAATTCATTATAATTCCATTTTTTGTGTTAATATGCTCCAGCTAAAAGTTTATGTTTTGGAAAATCTTTATGATGAATACAAATAATTCTGTCTTTGAGTGGCATCCTCTTAACAGTATGACTGGCTCATAGGTAGACTTACCTCTGTCCCCACCGTTCCTCATGTTGGTCTCCTCTTCCACTCCCACGTCATCAACTGTCAAAAAAAACCACAACAGAGATTTTAGCAACAATGGACTTTATTCCCCGAACGTTCTTTAGAACAAAATTAAGAAAAACCTTAGCAAGATATTGGTGAATGAGGCCCAATGTTTTTGGTCACTATGTAAAAACGGGCAAGAAATCAGAAGCAGGTGTGAGAATGACAAGCATGCGGAGAAAGATATCTCAGCAACATGTTTAATTCCAGGAAACAAAATCTTAATCCATGTGATCAACCAGACTCAAATTATGAAACGTGTTATAGACTTACCTGAGTGGAGCTCCTTCACCAGTGATGACATGGTGTTTGTGATTGAGTCAGCAGCTACTAGTAGATCATTCCGAAGATTTCTAGGTACACCTGGAAAATGGAGACATTACCAAATCAAAAACAAATGGAGTTTCTAGTTTTGCAGTGTAATCATGTATACGTGTGAATAGGGAAGAGCACTTGAAGTGCATATCCTGGTGGCAGGTGTGGAACAAGTACTCGGATCCGTTACTTAAGTAAAAGTAGAAAAGCCAAAGCCTAAATACTCCATTACATGTCCTGAATTTAAAATGGTACTTAAAATATTATCAACAAAATGTAGCTAAAAAATCAAATGTACTTATTATGCAGTACGACTTCTTTTACAGTGTTGTGTGTGTGTGTGTGTGTGTGTGTGTGTGTGTGTGTGTGTGTGTGTATATATATATATATATATATATATATATATATATATATATATATATATATATATATATATATATATATATATATATATATATATATATATATATATATATATATATATCTCATTCTATTTTATCACTAAAGAATACATATAAGGGCATTTAATCTTGTAGTTTGTCAATCTATATTCAGTTTTAGATACTATGTATTACACTACAAATCTTAAATAACTACCACTTTGGGGTGTTGGTGCACACTCACCCTGAGCAAAGGCCTCAAGCACATCCCCTCCCACCCCTGCCAGGCAGTCCTGTGGTGTGTGAGTTGGGGTGGACCCAGCTGAGGTGGAGCGAATGGGCATAGGCATGGAGCAACCTGCACCGTGACTAGGGGAGGAATGAGGGGAGCTTCCAGACTGGGACTGTAACAAAAAATCGCCCGTGATAGTTACAGTTCCTTCAGAAAAACAACTGTTGAGCCTTTCCGCTCGCATTAGAAGCTTGTTTCATCTCGGTAAGTCTTGAAACAGATGTTGAAGAAATAGTTTGACATTTTGAGAAACATGCTTATTTGAAAAATAGAAATCAGATTTTCCCAAATGGCCCACTATTCCTTTAAACTCAAGTGTAGTCTTCTTATAATACATAAGACAATACGACACAAAGATGTTCATGAGTTGGCCGCAATCTTGATTTGCATCAGCAAATACATACTATATTATCAAAAGACTGAGCTATACACATCATTTTGTATGTGTTCGGCCATGACAGGTGCAAAAAAGACTAGCTGACCAATGTTATCGGGCATATTTTTGCTGTTGCATATTTAGCAGATAACATGGCATATTAGGTTATTTTCATGACATATTGGATCTTCCACCTGCAAGGCGCTAGTCAATCTGGGCTTCTGATAGAGAGATAAAATCCAATTAATCTCTACATCAATAAAGCCAATTCCGGAACAACTGCATTTTAATGGAAGATGCCGTTATGCAATCACAGATTGCAGCTTTGAGAAGAGATGACCTTTTTGCTTCTTACTTTTATAAAAACAAACTTAGACACACATGTGACCAAAATAAATTCATCCTTATAGGGAGAACAAACAAAAACAATGGTTTAAAGGCGATAAAACCTTCTGGAAATCCTACATTGGCTGGCTGTGTGTCTATAGTTCACCTTTACTGCACTGAGGGGGTAATGAGAAGCATGTGTGGGTGGGAGACTGGGGTCTGTGCTGAGATGAGAGATATATCTCCCAGAGAAAGGATCACTGTGTGTCTCCGGGACTGGTGCAGGCCCATGTTGATGGCTCGGGGCCAGGCAGCAGATGGCCGGCCAGACTGCAGTTGCATTAGAAGGGAGGTTGTTAGTGCCGATGAAAGGAACAGGTTCCTGACATTTGGGCTAAGAAAAACACAGTTCTCTCAACTTGTTTTGACCATGGACCTGAGAAAACTGATTTTATAGATTGTGTCACAATCTGTAGTTTTAGCTCCCCAATAGTGCTGGCAAGGATGTTGTGGAGTAGCCCGGATAAAAGGACTAGATCATTGTAAGCCAGTTAGAGAGTGGTATTCTATTATCTTTTCTAACATCCTTCTTAAAATCTATTAAAACTTCCTTCAATCACATCTGTGTGAAGGGGGGGACACAGTTACCTTAAACTAAGTGCTGAGACTAGAGCTAGGTATTGAGCCTTGCAAACTGAATTAAAGGCAACTTACAGCCTGCTTCTGTTCCTCATCCTATCAGCCAGCAAAGGTAAGCAGTGAGAGAGAGAGAGAGCAAGAAGAGTGAGAGCAAAAGAATTAAAGTAGCGGAAGAAGAAGATAAAGAAGAAAGGGTTTTCTGCATGCACCATACGGCACATTAACATAACTTAAGATCACTGCCATGTCTTGGTTTTAAAGAGTTAAACATGCCAACGTCTCATTCAATCAAACATGCCACCAAGCTTTAAAACCGAATCATGTAAACTATATGAGCACTAACCAACCTGTAAAAAGGCTATTTTAATTTAGGACAATGGCCTAATGTTTATGCACCATCCTACAGTTGGATATCAGTACTGATTTAGAGGCCTTTTTATCACTTAATTCTTCTCGAAAGAAGCGGTTGTCATACCTTTAGCAGCCTCATGAGTCCCTCCAGCTGCACCATCAGCTCCCGTCTGCTCTCTTGCAGGGCCGACATGCGCCTCTCCAGCTCGTCTTTCCTGTGTCTGCAACAGAAGACAGAGTTTGGGGATACAGTCATACACAAGAGAGGAAGTTCTGCTTTGATCGGACAGTAATAAAACACAATTCAAAGGTAGACATCATGCTGTTCAAGAAAACACCTCTGTACTTTAACAAAGCAGTGGGCCTTGATTGTTTGGGGAATCAATTTCCACTTTTAGTGAGCAGTTTGAGGATATATGTTTGTAGTATTTCACAATTACCTTTTATTTCCTGTAGACATTTTTTAAACAGATGCGTGTGTTACGGTTTTACTTTTTTATTTGTTAAACAGATTTACCTTAGGGTCCAAGAATTAAAGGATCTGTTGCAGACACAGACACTGCATGTTGAATGTATGAAGTCATACATCATTTGCATCAGGCCACAGTACTGTCCTCAACCAGGAGTCGAAAAGTTCCCAAGAACCCAGATCTGGCATTTAAGACAATTTCATAAAGGCCCCACCCTGTTTAATTCATTCCTGTTACATCTGGCCCACCAATAACTATTTTACAGTTTTTTTTAGCATGGCTACAATATTGGAGAATACTTTTGGGCTTATTTTCCCTACACTTAACATTTACAAGCTGTACATAGCTGCAATACTGGTCAACATAAATACTCAAACTTGTGGCTAACAGAAGACTGATTTACTATGGTGCACCTGACACTTAAATGTCTCTTAATGAACCAAAAATGTTGACCTGGTGTATTGACAATTTCAAGAGAGGAGAACAATTGATTATATGTTCATGTTTTCTCCAGGAATACAATCTCAGCAGAATCACTACTCTAACAATGCAGAGCAGTATTTCCGCTATCAGGGAACAAAGTGGCCCCCGCAGGTAACTTGAGTTTGACAGTAATTATCTGGCCATCTTTTAGGTTAGGATTCTGGCTTATTATCACCCTCCGGTGTTCACAATGAGTAACTGCATTTTGCAAAAAAGTTCAAAGAGCTACAGCAATCGTCTCTGTTTGGAGTTGACTTATCAAAAATTCACAAACATCTGCAGACTGTAAAACCCCTCTGCTGTGTTGTGTATCTCCGGGCTGAATAAAGGCAACATCAGAGCCGTCCAGCCAGGCCCCCGACACAGCACACAGTCTGTGATGCAATATTACTACTCAATAATGTCCTGGTATAAAACCTGAATCACAAACAGGCACAATGAGGTGAAAGATCTTTGAATTAAACTAGGAAAAATATTAAGTGGAATAAATGTATCTCCCAGTTGTATTACTGTTTCAAAAATAAAATATAGAATTAGATGCCTGTACAACAATCCTCTAACAAGCCAAAGAGTAAGGAAGTATAATTCAAACTCATTTCTAGTTCTGCTATAAATGTTTCCAGTGACCCAGTATTGATTGGTAGCCAATAATCTATGTTAAAAAACATTTAACTAATGTAAATTTTAAATGTTATTAACGTAAAACGTGAATCTTTGTCACAACTGTTGACCATAAACCTGACGGCTGATTTATTGTTTAGGCAAAACCAGACAAACAAGAGTCATTCAGGGCAACACGAGCTGTCACACGTCTCTTCCAAGAAGTGAACCCAAGGGTCTCAGCGCCCTGCCAGCATGATAAATGCCCACGCTGCTGCTGTGGCTGCTGCTGGTGAAGCTAATTCACAAAAAGCTGAATTAGCTGGCCATTATTTTGACTTGAAGAAGGAGTCAAGCCTATATTAACAGCCCTGAAGTGGTTGCACTACTAGATGTTCTTATATATGGCTCTTTCTTCCTGTTGTTGGGAAGAAGATGCTTGTGGTGGTGTTAGCAGAGATGATACCTGAGGAGCCGCAGTTCAGTCAGAAGTGTGGGGTTCTGCTGGGCTTTTTCTGGGGTCGGCTGAGAGGCCTGCTCGTGCTCCAAACGCAGCCGCTGGATCTCCTGGAGGATCTCCCTGAAGGAGTTAGTCAATGAGTTAGTCAATCAGTAGGCCACTTCTAATTCCAAAGGCCCTTCTGTTTACTAATCTGATTTCATGCTAAAAAGAATATTAAAATTATTAAAACCTACAGAGTTAACATTGGATAACACTTTTGCAATTATATAAGCACATAATGCAATCTGATCTTCTGCACTGGTTAAAAAACAATGCAGCTGATCTCAGCTGGTTTTATGTCTATAATGGAGTGCAATGGAAACTTCTAAGTGACCCCAAACTTTTGACTGGTAGTGTGTGGATTTACTGAAATTGAAGTAATACAACAATTTCAAAATCTTACATTCTAAATTGTATTTAAAAATACAAAACTAATTTATTTTAGCAAAATGGGCTTCCATGGACATTAGGAAAGGGAAAAGTGTTACTCATGTAGAAGAACTGCTTTCATACTATTTTACTATTATTATTTGTGATGCACTAACAAGTGAGCAGCATTGAATGTACCTGGTTGCGGTAGAGCTAGCAAAATATGGGTTTTAGAGTTAGTCTCCATTCCCCTGGTTGTCTGTCAAACTCAGTGTGACAAACTTCATTGGAATTTATTGCTCTCGGCCCAAAAATCTGGCTAGCTGTTTCCCCCGGTTTCTAGTCTAAGCTAAGCTAATCAACGCGTTGATATGATAGATATGAAAGTGGTATCAATCTTCCCATCTAACTCTTGTTTAAATTTGTAGTACCTTGTAGTAGTTTTATAAGCATATGGTATGTTTTGCATGTAAAGTCTGAAACTGCAAAGTAACTAGTAATTAAAGTTATCAGATTAATGCAGTGGAGTAAAAAATAGTAGATTGCACGTATATAGTGGCATAAAAATATTCAAGAAAAGTACAGGTACCTAGAAACTATATTTAAGTACAGTAGCTTATTGAAGTTGACTAGGCTAACAATACTACAGCACTACAAACCCACCAGCCAACCATTCAGTTAAACAGTACTGATTTGTTTACGGTGTTTAAATGATAAATTGTACCTGTTTTTGTTCTCCAGCTCCGCAATCAACTGTCTCTGTTGCTTATTTGCATCAAAGTTGAAGCCCAGATCTGTTGGAGGACATTGTTGCTGAAAAACAAAATTAGCATAGTATGACATTAACAACGGTGGGAGAACAAAAATCAAACAGCAACAGCTACCTTCTGAACATAGTGAGCAGTAATGACTCAGCTGGAGACTTATTATGTTACTGCATAAACGGGGAGCCATTCCATCTCACCAAAGCTTTCTGTCATACCTTCATATGAAGGGATGCAAAGTACAGATCCAAAGGAACTCGACATGATTCCTTTCTGCATTAAGCGAACTGTTCCTGGGAGTTGAAGTTAACATCTCTCCTAAACTTTTTATGTACACAAGCTTCTACCTTCTACTTTGTATCAAAGAACCTTTATGGTGTTTATTTAGTCATTACTATTTATTGTTTGTAAGGCCTTTGAAGTTATAAACATTAAGATTTTTATAAAATCAAAATGCATTTTTGATTCTTTAATAGCCGTTAATGTATTCACATTCTGTAATTATCTCTCTATATAGTAGTTTTAATTGGTAGTGACGGAGTCTACCATTCCTGCGCTGGATTCAAATTGCCTACATACGTGTGAGGGATTCCCAGAGAAAAAGCATGTAATCCAGCAGTTTTTTCTAATTAACATCAGCCTCAAGGTTTACTGTTCAGTCAGAGTTTTACTAATTTGGATTGTATGTATGTAATGTGGATTTTGTTGTGAATCAGTCACAGAAAACATATTTTGTATTCGTCGCCATAGCGTTGACCATGATTGCCAAAAATGTTACTACAACAAGATATTGACAGCAGATGATTTTTAACTAAAACCTTATGGGACAAATAAAACTGCTGGGAAATTAAAGCACTTATAGTTACACAGTCTGACATGTACGCGTGAGTAGTCTTTACACTGCAGCTTGAATCTTTGAGTTCTCCAGTCACAACGAGGCCCCTAACAATAACTTGTCAAAGCTTTAGATGTGAAATGCGGGTTGACTCAAGCCCACCACTGGCAGTCCTGCGAGACACTCACTGTGGAGTTTCCCGCCTCGGCTGCCAGGCGGGCAGCGTATCGAGCGATGAGGCGGTGCTCTTCATCTAGCCGGCTGGGACTCTCCAAGACACTGCCCAAAGTCAGAGAAAGACATCAACACACATACAGCAACACTGACTCTAATGTGAAAAGATCTTATGTAAGTAGAAGGGAAAGTTTGTAGAGTCAAAGTGATCATGTAAAACTTTTATAATGAAGGTGCCCTTAATATTTGACACTTGGCTTTGACTCCTGTGTTGATGGACAGTCTGAGATAATTGGACATAACAATGAACTGAAATGGCTAAGAGAGAATGCAATATGCCAAATATCTTTGTGGCTTTGCCAATCTCCGTTCTGGCCATTTCATCACTGACTGGAAATGTCAAATAAGGCATGAGACTTTAAATGATCATGGGTTTGGCATATGGTGTGGACAGATGACAGGACATATGCTGTCCCTTCACGGCAGGCGGTCTGCGATGAAGAGTGAAGGAGAGCTGAAATGATGCTGGGCTCCAGCTAAATGACTGAAGAGTGAGTGATGGTTAAGACCATTAAACCTAATCTGGCTTCAAACCTGCTGCAACAACCGTGGCTCCTGCAGCTTTGACTACCCAGGCCGTAAACACACTGCAAACAAGCCTTTTAATCCACATTTGTAGTAAAATCTTATCTTTCCTCAAAGCAGATATAAAAAATTAAAAAAAAACTGCCAGTGCACTGCTCCAGCTCCTACCTCGCTTGTTTCAAGTTTTTTTTTTTCGCTCAGTGATGATATCTTAAAATACGTATTTGACTTGTTTCAAGATAGTGTCATCTTACTCAAAAAACATTCAGTTGGTCTGCGCTGTCAAGAAATGTTTTGTAAAATGGGGCACTTTCTAAATAATGTACAGTCTTATCCTCAGGCTAAAGCATAGACAGCCTGAGGTTTCTTGTCAAATTAAAATAATACATTAACAAACAGAGAGCTGCTTCGGTTGGCTCAAGAAAATGCTGTGACCTAACGAGGTCTTTTTGAGCTGCGCTGCATGTCTGGATCTTTGGGCTATCGTCAGTATAGAAGCTGGTCCGTCAGGGAGTTTCCTGGCACCGCCTTATGGTCTGTTCCAGGTTTTGGACAAAGTTGCTTGAATTGCCTTCAAGCCCTCCTGAAATGGCATCTTTCCCAGATACCTTTATTTTTGTCTCACATTTGAAGATTCCAGCCTTTCCCCCCCCCACTCAAACACAATATCTCAGACACCACTGGTCCTCTTTTGGTTGAAAACATGAGAGATTGTGCTTTTTAGAGGCTTTGTTCTGATTGGCCTGATGGTACTATAACTAAACATCAAAGCTTTAAGAGGAGCGTCTGGAGGGATGATGCATATTATTCCTGATTGTTGCTGCAAAATTCATGTGGATGTTTATTTGTTAATATGACTGATGGTCAACATCAATACCCTGATATTAAT
>NC_048426.1:6947813-6967402 GCF_013103735.1 Etheostoma cragini
ACTTAAGTGTGACAAACATGCAAAGGAACAGGAAATGAGGAAGGGGGCAAACACTTTTTCACACCACTGTATGTCCAATTTCTTTGTTTCTAAAGACAAATGTCATACTTATTATTACTTTATATGGCAAAGTTGGATGGACTGTCTCAAGGGGAAGAAGGGACAATCTTCTCGCAATATCAACTACAAAGCCCGATAGTTCAAGTTTCCAAATCTTTTATTTCTTTTCTCATTTAAATCTGTAACTTGAGATTTTGCATTGGTTTGGGGTTTCACAGATCGGATTTGCCACTTCTATATCTGCTGTGATAATGACCTTTTAAATTGCTTTGGATATTGGCCATTTCTTGACAATTTCTTGACAATTTCACATCTCTTTTGTAGAGTTTTGTGTGGCAGTCATGGTGCCGACTCATTTTTTTTATTATTAACACCGCAATCCCTGGCCTAATGTTACCTTATAGGAAAATTATTCTAATAAGCTCCACTCCATTTATACACAATAAAAATAAAATGCTAAATAGGGCAACTTCAAGTTAATGTTACCAAAGGTAGGCAAAATCATGATTACAGTAATTAAATCAATTTCCTCCACAGTTTTCCATTATTTCAGACAAAACTCTTAACACGTGAGACAAAACATTCTATAACTCAGGCTGAATAACGACATATTATATTATTACAATACAATTCTACTGGAAATCAATACATGATCATATTAAAATATTGCAAAGCCCTACTAGTTCCATTTTGAGGTGTTTTGCTCAATTTGTTTTGATGATAAGGAATTTTTTCATCTAAGCATGTGTCAGAATATTAAATATTTTAGAAGTCCAACATTACAACAACTCCTAAAAAAAACACAAACCGCTGTGTTTCCACACTTACTTACATTCGGTCAATTCTCTGTTAACTCTGAATTAAAACTCATCAGACTCAAGACAGCCTTTTTTCTTTTTTTAATTTTATCTTCTGCCGCTGTGGTTCTGCATGACTAACAGGTAATAAATTGCAGTTTGCCCTTGGAGGACGAGCTAGTGGTGAGCGATTGTCTGTGAGAGAGAGAGAGAGAGAGAAAGAGAGAGAGGTGGGAGGGAGGAGATGCCATGTCAGCAGAGCTGACAGTATCAGAGAGCAGACTGTGAGGGAGGCTGGAAGCACAACAGCCACAACTTTGCATGTACATTCAGTTTCAGCTCTGCACTGACACGCATTAATGAATGTGTTCTGTATGTTTCCTCTGAAAGTGAAAGGGTCAACAAACAGAGGACAGCACCGGTGCCTTTTTTCAGTTTGGGGCTCTTAAACTGAGGCAGAGCCACAAGGAGCTTTGCATTATTCAGCAGTAGCATCTTTGACTCATAAGTCCTTCATGTGAAAGTAGACAGGCCAGCGCTGGGTAATTATAATAATAGATTAATATTAACAAACCAAATGTGACACAGTGAGAGGGCGGTAGGGACTGGCCTTCTGTTCTCTGCAACCAAACCTAAGTGAAACCTGCTTCTTCCCTCCATTCAACACCTTTTTTTACCAGTATCCACACTGACTCTCTCAACACAACCTATTTTGGAAGCGTCGCGGTGGCTTAATGCGCAATTTTTGCCCTAAATATGGCTGCTTTGTAGTTGTTATGCCCCCCCGAGGTAACAGCATCCTCGGTGCATGACATCTTCCCAAAGCAGCTCTGACTCACAGAGCAAAATGCCAAGACAAAGGTTATCAGACTTCTTCATTACAGTCACAGTGAAACAAACCTCAGGAGAGCATCGCCTTGCTCTGGTACATGCTGCGACACATTATGTCTTCTACTGACCTCCACAGGTCTGAATGCAAGGCATCGTTCACCGCCTCAGGTGTCCCCATCTTGTCAGCTTCCTTCACTCCTGCTCAGTTTATACTGTCATCCCTCGGAGAAGAGACTGCACTGCTTAAAATGTTCATCTCTACAGGAAGCTTAATCTGGTATTGATTGTTAGCATCTCACTTTTCTAAACATAGATAGGAAATCTCTCAGCAGGGTCAGATAATTATACTTGTAATGTAAAAGAGAGAAGTAAGGGAATATTGGTGTTACATCACCACTTACCATTACATATTTTAAGGTTTAGTTTTGCTTTGATGGACATTTTTTGCAGTGAACTTGCTGTCCTTCAGCTGTCTGGATCGTTGGTGTAGTACTGAATGATAGCCCGGCTCAGTCTTAGTCTGGATTTTAGTCAAACACCTGACCAGAGTTGATCTATTCTGTCTGTACACCAGACAGTGATGCCTCGTCCCTTCTAATGTGCTGCGGGGAAGTCCTGAGTCCCTAAGCAGTCCCATATTGCAAACATTAATTGCCAAAAAGATGTAGGGAGAGAGATACTGTACAAGAAAGGAAAAGTTCACCTGGAACAGACTTGCAGGACATAGTGCAGATACAATAAAGCGGCCTCGGACTGCCCTCCATAATCATTCATAACCACAATGTTCATTACCACTGTGAGCAAATAATAATAGAGGTGGCCTTTAACTGAGAGGGGCTGGATGAGAAGACAATTAGGCGGCTTTCATGTAGCCCTCGCCTGCTTTCTGCTAATGATGAGGCTCCAATTCTATCCTAATCCATTTGTCAAATCAACAGTCTAAGTAGGAGTGCTCACATATCCTTAATGACAGCGTAACACGTTTGCCTCTAAAAATAAAAATAAAAAGGGCATGCTGCTTGGATCCAAAAATTTGTGTCAATGTGAGGGAACAAAAAACATCTGTAGTCTGATTTTCTGCGCTTTTCTTGCTGTTTCCACTGATCAGAGAGAATCTGTTACCTATTCTGAGCTCAGAGTAAATTCTGAGGGATTCAGCTTATTTTTGCATGTGTGTAATTTAAAGTAACATTTTGTCATCTTTAAGAAATACGTTTGCTTATTCTGTGGAATAATCTGAATAATATCTTTAAAAAGACATTCATGCCTGGCGATGCTTACCTTTTGGTAGGAGTAGGTGCCCCAGAGGACATGAGCATTGTGTCGTTCATGTTGTTGGCCACTGGTTTCGGCTGACTAAAAGACAAGATTAGAGGTCTTTAATGCTACACTGCAGAGGCCTGTGGGGCTTATCACCAGGGAATCGAGTAGAGGGCATTTGCATTTTATTAGTAATCATGAATCAGCAATCCTGACTTCAATTTAATCCAACTGTACAAAGGAGAGTAAGAAAGGGAGGCAGGGGGGATTTTAATGAACTACTAAGTGTGGTTCACAGATTAGCCAACATGTTGTACTTGGGTTACTTAAAATTGGAGCAAAATAATTGACTTTTCCAGGAACAGCAATTTTTTTAGGGCTATCAGCTTCAACCTAATTAACACGAGCAAGAGCAACAACAGCAAACAAGGAAACTAATTAAACTGGAAGTCTGTAAAAAAAAACTAGGAAAGGTGACATTGTGGGAGGTAATTTGTGAGAGTAAACAAAGCGATGGGACCCATCTGGCGGCTGAGTCAATGGCCCTGGGAGCTCATCGGAGCCCAAACCCTCGGACCACAGAGTCTCATTAACGGATCAACATATCACTGTGCACATCTCAGGTACTCTCCGCTTCAACCGCCACAGAAAATAGCACTTGATTTCCATATCTCTGTAATCGCTTCTCCTCAACCTGCACATAGTATCTCACTGTAGTTGATTCTATTGTTATGGACTGTTTTATTTAAAGCACTTATTATCACTTAAAAGGCAAAGAACTTAACAGCATGGTGTCCTATTGTTCTTATTTGTCCAATAAGCATTTTTGGACAAAATCAAACTATTAATATCCACATTGTGCAGAATACTGTTATCAGCACAACACACTGATAGCGCTTGTTTTTGCTACGATGCCACAAAGTGACTCAACAGCCCTCACAGTCTTCTGGATATTATTGTGTTACTAAAAATAAGAACAAGAGAAACAGCCTAATTTCTAAATCATTAATCACATTAAAATAATTTGCTAGTAGTTTACAAACCAAAATACATATTCCCTGCAATAATGGGGATGCTCATAGGGGTATAGCGTGTTCTTTTTAAAGACACATTGGAATTATTTATTGGCTACATATACAAATGTATACAAATATTGAAAAGACAACTATGGACCGTCCTACATAAGTAATGTATGAATTATATCATGACTTAATCCTGCCAATTCTTATGTTTCAAGCAATAGTATAACAGGAGTCACTACTCAAACCTGCACATGCTGCATTATAGTCTCCTTCACAGACAGACTGTGTGCACAAATACTACATACTCTAATTTAGCGCTCATTACATTACAATGCACCCTGAAAGTGCAGACAGAAGAGGAGACACGGGGGGCATCACACTTACCTCCGTTAGGAGGGAAAGCACCTACCTGGCTGGAAAAATACATCCAACTGCTGCTGTTGCCAGATGCCTAATCTGCCCTCAACTGAGCAAGCGAGCATCTCAATGTACTACACTGCTGCTGTCTCCAAGGAAACTCAGTGGTCACATGATTTCATGACGATGTGGATTTCTCTCTCACTCTCTGTCTCACACACACACACACACACACACACTCTCTCTCTCTCTCTCTCTCTCTCTCTCTCTCTCTCTCTCTCTGGTCTGACTCTGTCTTGGCACCTATCTAACATGAATACACACTGGAAATGAGACAAGTAAGTACCTCAGTTAAAACTTATTAAAAAAAAAACACAACTACTCTTATCCCTTCAGGAAAACAAATTGGCCTCTGCAGCTATACTTTAATTGAATTTACATATCCTAAAGGAGAATGAGTGTGTAGGATTCAGTGGCATCTAATGGTGAGGTTGCAGATTGCAACCAAGTGAATACCCTTTCCCCTTTCCCAGCATGTAGTGGAACCTACGGTGGCCTTCACTTCAACATGAAAGGCCCCCTCTAGAATCAGCGTTTGGTTTGTCCGTTATGGGCTATTAGAAGAGGACCTGCTCCCTGAAAGGTTCATTCTAAGTTAACAAAAACACAACCGTTCTTATTTTCAGGTGAATCTATCCAAATGAAAACATATTATATTAAACATATTATATTCCCATTTCTGCCAATAGAGCCCTTCTAAATCCTGCACCCTTCTGATGTAAAAATATTTTCCTCTAAGATT
Source organism: Etheostoma cragini (assembly GCF_013103735.1). Classification (NCBI taxonomy): domain Eukaryota; kingdom Metazoa; phylum Chordata; class Actinopteri; order Perciformes; family Percidae; genus Etheostoma; species Etheostoma cragini. The sequence goes on from NC_048426.1 coordinate 6,952,943, forward strand.
TGGATTCATTCTAACAGGCGTCCTAACTCATTCAGATCAGTGTCTGCACTCTGCAGCCCCGTGGTTCACTGACTAAAGAAAGGCTGATTTAAAGACACAGTCCAGCAATTCAACCGGTGCCTCAGAGGTCAAATGGGAGTGAGTTGCCACAACATTTAGGCACTTAGAGATCAAAGTCTGCAATGCGCTAAGCCTCGTGCTACCTGCATGCAGTGAATGACAATGTACCACCCCTTACTTGTACTTGGCAGTTGGCAGGGGTACAGGGGCATATTAAGATGAAGCTCCATACACTCACATACATTCACCTTATTTCTGACAAACGACGGATGCACGGCTGCCTTCAATTGTCCTTTGCTAGCTAGAAATAATAGGCAAACATGAAGCATCCTCTCCTGCTGGCAAATGTGCTCCTATTTCCCAGTGCCTCTGCCATAAAAAACCCAATGGATCACACTCACAGAAAAGAGAATTGCATGCCTGTTCTCTCCTTTTAAATGACATTGATGGAATTTGCATTGACCTGGAAAATAAAAAAGATGTTAAAAACAGAGGAGGCATTTTAAAATTGTAAAGGGATTTCTGGGGATTATATAAAGAGTGGAGAATTGCTGAACATTAAACATGGCACTGAGAATTTGACACTATAGTGCGTGTTCCACATTAATGCAAAGTACGATAAGGTGCCTATTTTCGACTCTATTTCGATGCTCAAAGTCTTTTTGCAGAAGCAGCGCTAAGTCTGAAGGTAAGAAGCCGTATCATAGATTTAAAGTTCCTGAGACAGACTGCATCCCAAACCTATAACTCCTCTCCAAAACACAAATCCTCAAGAATCTCACCAACAGTTTGAGTGGAGAGAAAATGTACAGCTCAGCTCGCTGTTAGTCTTAGCCTTCAGACGCCAGTAAATATTTCAAAAACAGTATCAGAATAGAAACACTTTGTCTGGAAAAGATGGAAGGGCTAGGACAACTGGGAGACTCATGTCCATTCAGTTTAGAAGTTTTGATCAAGTCTGACGCTCTACCCTGATTCTGCCATTATTACTCACTCACAGGCGCTTCGTCAGCCACACACACACACACACACACACACACACACACACACACACACACACACACACACCCCTGAGAGACCACGCAGATGTACGTATGTCTCCTGGTTCACAACATAAAATAACACCTTTTTACAGACAACGTTGATCAGAACTGGCATGCACTTTTTTTAGAACACCAACAGCACATTTCTATCTCTGTAATGAATCATCAATAAAAGGAAGTCAATTCAGAATAAAATTGGAGGCTTGGCAGTTTTCCTGTGACTCATTAACTGGGGGATGACTTTGAGAGAAGATTTCTGTAGCCAGCAGGGGAATCATCATTGGAATGGTATAGGCGGACAATTACTGTATTCACCCATAATTTCTCTGAAATTGACTGTTAAGAAGCGAGAATTATTCCATTAGTGCCAGCTCTTACTTATGGCTCGTGGCTGCAGAGAGTGCACAAGTAAGATTCACATTACAATTGGAATGTTGGATTTTAAGGAACAGTTCAACTTTTTGGGGTTATGTGCCGAATTGTTTCTTGGCTGGGTAACCTAAAATGGATAATTGCACTCACCAAAGAATACACCATTTGAATGGTCATGAGGTTTAGAAAAAGTATTTTCTTAGCACAATTGAAGAGAGGCACTACTTTATCACCACACACAGAAACACAAATGCTACTGAAACCAAAAATAGACGTTTTGACATCATCAAAGACGGGGACTTTTGGTAAATAGCAAGCCCTACCTTCCCTAACTAAATCAATACAACAGAGATGGAGAGACATACAAACAAGTCTCAGGGGTCAACACTCACATCCATTATCTTAAAAGTCAATGCACACACACACACACACACAGTGCCACACCAACCTTGCCAAATGCCATCTGCAAGAGCATGGGAATGCACTTTGTCTATTAAAGTCTTAAAGGCGGGGTGCCCAGATAGCTCAATTGGTACCACCATTTATAGTGGTTTGACTCCGGCCTTTGGGCCTTTGCTGCATGTCATTCCCCCCCTCTCTCCCCTGTCTTCATCTTTCCTGTTAAATAAAGGCCTAAAAATAATCTAAAGAGACTTTCTATCCAAAGACTTCCATTTTAGAGATATCAAGGGTTATGTTGTATGGAAGTATTATCAGCGCATACTTTTTTTGCAGAAAAATGGCACCTTTGAGTGGTACAGTATATTGTTATACAGTATATACTGACCTAAATTGTTAACGCAACACTTCTGTTTTTGCCCCCATTTTTCATGAGCTGAAATCAAAGATCTAAGAGTTTTTTTTATGTACACAAAAAGCATTCTTCTCTCAACTAATGTTCACAAATCTGTCTAAATCTGTGGTAGTGAGCAATTCTCATTTGCCGAGAAAATCCCTCCACCTCACATGTGTAGCATATAAAAATGCTGATTAGACAGCCTGATTATTGCCATTAAAGATTGAACCTGGTCAAGAACAGGCTTTCAGGATCTCAAGCATCTTTCTGAGAGGATTACCAATCATCAAGGCAGCAGGACAATGGGGTAAAATTGGGCAAACATTATATTAGCTACCCAAAGTGACAGCACATACAAACAGGGGATTCAGCCCTATAACTGTGGCATGTACTCAGTCAGATAGTCATAGAATATGAAATCCAGGATAAATGAAAAAGACTTAGTGTGATCCGCTCATCGCGGCTTAATCGGTTGCACGTTTGCCGAGTCAGGATGAGAAGGTGAAGCTATGTCAAGCCAGGTGTAGATAGCTGGGATAAGAGCACTCATTGAATGCTTTCAGTTAAGAGCAGTAGTTTGTAAATGTACATTTTCAGATGTATCATTTAGTCAGTCCGCTTTTATCTGTCGCGCTTTTTATCACGTGTTTGATATTATAGAGGACGAGTTTCCTTCTCTACATATTATATGCTTTGCTCCCTTGTATATATGGACATAGAAAAGAGAAACACTGAAGAAGTTAGACTCTAAAATTTAGAAACTATAAAGAGAATTAGGTGATAACTGTAATGCATATTGTAAACATGAATGTATGTGAGTATATTCATTTGTTATTTCCCCCAGGAAAATACAATGTCAAAAACCATTGAGGTGTTCGCTCCCTGTTCTTACATGAATGTACAGTACAACACTACATAGTTACTGGTCCAGTGAACTACAATTAGGATATGTTCTTTAAAATGTACAATCCTCCCAAATTATGGTTGTAAGAATACTAAATATTACAAAATAATGAACTAATCAAGTTAAGGTGTATTGGTCCATTATAGAAACAAACATGTGCAGCATTTTATATATTGCTCTTAGTAACTGAACTGCATTTAAAAACACATTTGCAACTTAAGCAGCCTTTTCTAATTATCTCAACATCTGCAGTAATATGTTCATCAAACTTCTGACAACAATATGAACATTAGTTTTCATACAGCAACATGAGTAATTATTAAATTAATAGTCACAACGTTAAAATATTAACAGTATTTAACTGAATCAATATGCACTATTTTAATGCGGGCTGATAATAAGGTAAACCCATTGCTGAGTGAACAGAAAAGGCACCAGGATTCCTAAATCCTGGCTGGTCGGGGCCAGGCTAGCTGTAGAGAATAAATCTCCATGGTAACTTAGGTGCCTCTGCTTTGTGCAACCAAGTCTAGGCTAAATCCATCCAGGATAACTGGAATATCCTGGCTTAATCCATTAGCCTGGTTTAGTGCAAAAGTCCCCTGGTAAAATACCACTGTATATATTTCATTATTAGACAGTCAATACGAATGCATCAATGTGTAATTAGCATTTTTCTGTGGTAGCTAGTCAAGCTAGTTTTAACTACTTAATATAAAGTTATCAAACTTTAACATTTTGCCACGTGGTTCCGAACACACTCAAGATAACGGATTTCATAGAGGATTTCAATTTAAGTTAATTTGACTTTAATTGTTGCTTTATGTGAAATAATGGATAATGTTACCAATTATTAGTTGAATAATAGGTCAAATCAACCCCTTTAATAAGGTTAAAGGAGAAATGTCTCTTTAATGGAGCTGCTAACAAAGGGCCCGAACTAGACACAAGAGAAAAGGGTTGGGGAACCACTGGTTTACTCTTTTCCAATACATTGTAATTTATAAAATTATCAGATGTAAGATATCCATCTGAAAAGTAACTAGTAACTTTTAACTGAATATAGTGTAGTAAAACATAAAATATTAGTTCTGAAATGTAGAGGAGTAGTATAAAACATATACAATATGCTATAAAATGGAAAAACTTAATAGTGTACTTGCATACAGCATTGGAGTTGATATACTTAGTCACTTTCCACCAGTGAAAATAACTTATATATCTTTAAACAGAACAAAATACTCAAACAAGAGCCTTCAGTTCATGGAAAAATCATTCTGAGGAAAACCATAAAAAGCCTCTGTGCTATAAAATCCAATATAACCAAGAGCTCCAACTGGTGCAGAGCTCAATATTTTCGGAGCCTTCATCATCTGAAATAATCAAAATCGTAAAACAAAAAAACGACATGGATTACTGCTTGCAAAGGGCACTGGAGAGTCATAATCTAAACTGGTTTTAGCTACAAATTTTATTTTAATCAATATTAATCTACTTGTGTGATGTAATTTCATGCTACACAGCCTACACCGCACAGGCTAATCCATTCGTCTTATCTCTCGGTAGGAGGGAAACATGCAGGTCGACGGTTGATTCTCCATGTTGTGATGAATTGTAAATGTATGCAAATGTAAACTTCCTCTTAGATGCATACGTTTTGGGCACAATGAAGAAAAATCCTGCTGCCAGTGGGCAGAGCCTGGATGTGAGAACTGATTCCGAGATGATGGTATCCATCACGCAGTAAAACAGCAAATCATGTTGATGAATTTTTCTCGGCCTTCACTGAGCTGGTTTCTCCCCAATGATGTTGCTCAATATCAATTACTCACTGACACTTGCTAGAAGCAAAACCATATACAGGCAGCTTAGATTCATGGTCGTGACTGGAATGTGGAGCAGGATTTTGTTTTGAAATGTGCCATGAGAAATGTTGAAAGTAAGTTGAAAGATTTCCTTTGATCCTATTAGTGCCATGAACAAGCAAAAAGCGTACATCACTTTTTTTAAATCTGAAAACATGATTAGATTTTGTCTTGGTGGAGGCCAAAAGGGCATATGTTTTGGCATAAGGACGATGAGAACAATATGAAGTGACCTTAGCAACGTGGACTTCTGAGGATGTATCTCAATGGTGGATATGATTATGAAAATTGTATGCAGGGTTTTAGACAGCAGCAGAATATAGTGCATTTCCTATAATGATTTCCAGGAGCCTCAAAGCCTGGAGTGTGAGATATGTACCATCGTCCCCGTTTCATTGCCAAAAGACTGATGAGGACAGCCGAACCTGTGTAGTATATCCCTATTTCCACGTTAGCAAATAATCAAAGGCTTGACATCTTAGCAGGATGGAACTCTATCAGTTATGTAGTGGCAGCGAAATGGAAAGATGGAGGCAGTAACATGACAAGATAACACTATAGATCCAGGCCACGCTGGGCCTTGGTGTGCAGTAAATCAACAAATCTGTTGGGTTCGCCCTTGTTAATAAGATAACTAGTGAGAAAAAATGATTCGGGAATGGCACTTACACAGTATGGGTGGGATCCTGTGGTCTCTCGGCCTGCTCGGGGAACACAGGATGGGGCGGCTCACCGATGGGGACGCAGCCCAGAGATTTACTGATTGCGTGGCTCAGCTTTTTGGCCGGAGACTTCTGTGAGGAGGACAAGGCAAACAAAGTGTCTGTCACCTTGCGTGTTGTATAATCTTGTTGAAATAGTAGAAGCGGTTTTAAGATGCTTTAAAAGTAATTTACACAACTGTGTCAACAGTATGTTTTCTGTGACAACAGTGTGGATCAGCAGTAGTTCGTGCATATTCAGGAAGTGCTGGTATCTGCTACTTCACATGCAGGTTTGGTGGCTGCACTACAGTCTCAAAACTGCAAAGCAAAGGTGGCCATCTGAGTTCATGTCATATGGACAATTGAAGACATATGAGAGTTTGATGTGTATGGTACAAAGACAACATCATTTACATTCAAATTTGGGTTTAACTAGTCTACCTTTTCAGGAACTTCCATTTGTATACATTTTAACTTGGATATTTAGGTGAACGCAATTTATAAGTTTAATATTGGCAATTACGGTAATTGTGATATGTCAATGTCAATGTCAATGTCAATTTGTTTTCTATAGCACATTTAAAAACAACAGCAGTTGACCAAAGTGCTGAACAGGGTCAATTTCAAATACATAAATAACAAGAGTAAAAAAACCTCCAACCAAAATACATCACAGGGAAACAAACAACAACACTTTAAAACTTCCTAATGACATAAATGCAGCATAACCATACCTTACCATTATTGATGAAGTAGTAGATAGATTATACTTTAACTTTATTTTTATACAGGTATGTATATATTTTATCTTAAAGTGATATTTTGCCAATTTTTAATCCAGCTCTGTGTCATCTTTGTGTGGGCTGTGTGTTTACATGAACGGTGTTTGGCTTCCTTTTGTTGCGCCAGCTATAAGGAACGGAGCTTGGAGCAGCCATGTCTGCCGAAGTCAGACGGGCATCGCTTTGGGTCATATGGCAGATCTCAGCGGATGTCTGTGATGCGTTTCACGCCTTAAGATGGATCTCGGCAGATGTCTGCTGCTGTGCTCAGATATGAGTTCATTGTTCCTTGCGTTTGGGCCGTGGAGGGAAGCCACACACTGATCATGGCTCCACAGACTGTCCACTCTGCCGTGACACAGAGCTGGTTTTACATCTGCAAAATATCTCTTTAGGTAACATGTCTTCAAATCTGCCTGGCGTCATGCAAAAAGGGACCAAACTCTTCAGAATTTCATCCTTGATAAGGGGGTAAAGTCTCTGAAAATGTTGTAATTCAACACTCAGTTGAAAAACAAACTAAAGCAAAAACTAGTTAATTAATTTTAGGTAAGCAGTGATCAGTGTAGCTTAGCATGTGTTAAAGGAATAACATTGACTTGCCTTTCAGTAGTGAACTGTATCCTTATCATATTTATAATATATAGTGCACTAGCAGACAGAGCAATGGTCTTCCTTCTGTATGTACAGCCTCAACAAAGGGACATGGCCAGTAATACTGCCAGCTAATCAGAACTGTCAAAAAAGTAATATGTGGTAAACAATGTCCAAGATGTGTTTTATAGACATTATTTACTCCAGTTTGTCAGAAAAATAGTATGTCATCCAGAACAGATTCCTCCATCATTCATGATTAATATCAGAAAAGGGTTTTTGTGTGTTTTTTCCATATTACCAACTGTGTTTATTTCACTCAGGCTTGTTATTAAATTTCTAATTTTCTTCAGTGCAAAAAATGAGTGGAAACTGGATTTGGGATCCAGCACCCATGCTTTCCCTAGTAATTTATAACATAATGATCAAGCTTTTGGGGGATGTGGCAACATGGCAAATTCAATCAATACAACTTAATTTGCCAAAATTAGTAAAAGCCCATAAAAAAAGGAAAGGGTAGCCAGCTGACTAGTCTGCCATGTTGTAAAATCATTTCACACTCTGAAGGGGATGTTGGTTTTGGGATTGTTTTGAAAAGGGAACAACACAATGTCAAATTGAGAGTGATCAGGGCTTTGCTTTACCCAAGACGAGTGTTCCTTCATCTGGTGCTGGTTGCTATGGGGACCATTGGCATGGCCACGCCAGAAGCAGCTCTGGCAGAGCTGGTAGCCATGGCACTGTTGGCAGCGATATCGGAAACCCATCATGCTCTCGCTCCGGCAATATGAACATTCCACCGGATGGAAGACTGAGCAGTATAAAAATACAAAACGAAGACATTGATTTTCTGTCAGAGCAGAGACATCTTTATTTACAAAGCTACTAACAAAAACCTCTGCAGACTTAAGACCGTTTGAGGCACTTGTACTTTACCTGAATACATTCATTTTATGATTATCTATCTATCTATCTATCTATCTATCTATCTATCTATCTATCTATCTATCTATCTATCTATCTATCTATCTATCTATCTATCTATCGATAGATGGAGGTGGAGCACATTAGATCTACTTTATAATACATATGTCATACATGGACTTATGAGTAGTTTAACCTATAACACAGTGTCATATTTTATAAATTGATCATCTGTTTTTTAAATTCCTAATATGTAGAGTAACTCCAGCTGGTAAAAAGTACAATATTTCCCCCTGAGATGTAGTGGAGTAGAAGTATGAAGTAGGATAAAAGTGAAATATAGAAGTAGTTCAAATTGTCTTTATGTACAGTACTTGATTAAATGTAGTTAGTTATCGTCCACCATTGAAAAACAATATCTAAATGGGGCCCCTTGTCACGTTTCAGATATCTATGAGTTTTTCTATCAAAGATACATTTCTTCTTTAAATATATTTCCATTTAAATTAATTTACCGAGGCCTAAAAAGGTAATAGCATGCATTATTTCACAATAATGATGTCAACTGATATTGTTTAAAATTTTGAAACTTAAATGGGGAACTTTTATGTTAAATGTTGAAATTCCAATGATGATGTAAAGCGTGAATATTAATCACTGAGAGTCCAATACTCACCATTTTCAACATTAGCAAGTCGGTGCATGAGCGGTAGCCACACGAGGCATTGAGGGGGAGGATCTGCCATCAACACATCCAAAAACGTGTTCAGCATAATCTTCTTCTAGATACAAACACACACAAACATGTTAAACAAGAAATGGAAATTATTAGAGATTTAAAAGAAGATAGAGAAGAAGGAGAATCTATAAATACAGTATGTCCTTCTCCTACCTGCTGAGGGAAGCACGTCCGCACCGAATGCTCCGTGTAGCCAAACGAAGGACCCTCAAACACGGCTGTTGGGAGTTTCAGCACCTCTCGCAGAAACTGATCAAACTTTGCAAACATCATGATTCCACTTGAGTCTGATATCTGTGAGAAAATATCTGAGAGACAACAAATGTCAGATTTAATATTCACAGCAAAAAAATAAAGTGCACTTTTTACATGTCTGTGAATGTACAATATTGATCCACAGCCTATTTTCTCAGAAGAGAGTCAAAATATGCACAGAGAGTTAATTTTGCATGAATGTTACATCACAACTGATCCCAATATAACTAGAACTACAAAAGCAGAAATGTAAAATGTCAAGTTGTGGTTTAACGTAGGAGGTTTGTGCTTGGTTATTGCTTGGCCAACGTTGGCTAACCTGAAAGAAGACAATAACTACCTTTCCAAAAAACAATATCTTTGAAGTGTGTTGACAAACTGTATTTAGCGTCAAAAACAACTGTACAAAAATAATAAAATGATATTGTTAAAATGCCGCCGTCTGAAAATGAATCTTTCCCACAAAGACTTTAATCTTCAGGATGCAGGTATCAGATGCTGGAGGGAGCAATCGAAAGGAGACTCATCTCTTTCATACTAAGACTCAGACTTGTGGAAGACAAATTCCCTTTGAACCCCTACAGGTTTCCTTTTCATTCATTCATTCATTCATTCTTTCTTTCAATCCACTTTTCTTCAATAAGTGTCACTGGGGCTTTTCATGGTGTTTCTTCAGATGAGGTTTTTCTTTAAACAGCAGACAAATTCATTAGAAACAGATCTTCAGTTGCTCTTTAACAATAATGTTACCTTGTGTTCTTATGAAATGAAAATATGTAAAAGTATCATTATATTATTGGCATCCATTTGAGGCATAAAGTATTGAAAAATAGTATTTTTGGGGGGACTTTTGTCTTTTATACACTATAACTTAACATTTCAATATGTACCTGTTGCTGCTGTATGTCAAACAAGTAAAGCCCTAAAGCAAGTCAATTTATATACATGTTCCAACAGTGCCCCTGTGTGTTTAATGTCAGCAACTGCATGAAGGTAGCCATGACGTCAGATTTCAGAACATCAAGCCAATTCAAATATGCCGCTCATTCACGTGTATATGCTCTCACATGGTATATGTAGGGTGCATAGAAGTGTACTTACAGCGTAGTTTGTCCACAATTTTCCCTCCACACATTGTTGACAGCATGGATTTCATTGAGAAAACGGTCAGCTTCCCATGGCTTTCACTGCAAGTAGAAAGAAAGGTGAGAAGTTACATTCATAAGCAGTAAAACGCACATTTGTTCAATTCTATACACGCGTCAGCCTTTCTTGGGGTGGTATTTTACTACTTTCTTTGTATTTTTTGTATTAAGGCAGAGAGGGGGTCCTCAGAGTCCCTGCATGGGGGCCGCCAAATTATTGTTGATTACTTTTTTGAATGTGTTTTTCCCCAAAAATGTAAATACATCTGAAAATATACATTAACACGAATCCAACATACTATTAGAAAAAGATAAATTAGGCTATTTGTAAAAAAAACAAACAACCTGAACAACAGTGATGACAGGCTTGTAGGTGAGGTAGCCACTACATTGTAGCTATCCACAGATACACTTAAGCTTAATGTGCCCACCACATGTATGTTTGATATGAAAACATGAGATATGAATGTGTAAATAATACTTTTTTTAAACGGCTTATTAATGTAGGACCCCATACAAAGATATATGTTTATGCTTTAGGCCACCCCACACACTACTGTAGGTCCAGGTTATTTGGCAACTCAATTTTATACAACATATATAGTGGGGGGGTCCCTGCTCGTCTCTCTTTCAGGTTAGGGGTCCTTGGCCTAAAAAAACCCTGTTGAAGGCCCCTCCCCTAAGGAACAGAGGCCGTCTAGTATGACCAGTTGAGTTTGGTGCTAATCTCAGAGAGCTCTTATCTATTTGTGTTACAGATCATATATGGCACGAGCACTATGCCACCAAAACTCTATAATACAATTTCTTAGCTGCTGCACGTCCGTGAGTGTGTAACAAAAGCATAGTGTGCGCGCATTTTACTAACACACTGTTAAAATAACAATGAAATGCTGTGTATTGACTTGAGACCAGGTTTTTTATGGTCAATGGCACAATCACTTTCCGCTGCCTCGAGATAGCAATACACCAATAATGCACCTGAACACACCTCCCTGTAAGACCCCTAATTTGCTATTTAAATGACATGGGGGCGCTGGACGTGAAATTGACAACTGCATCGATCTTAAAATAGCAAAGACCCTGTGTGACTTAGGATGTAATGTTATCCCACAATTCTCACTTCACACGAAGTTCCATATGGTGGCTAAGTCTTTATTTAACCTGTGAATTCGGACGAGAGTATTTGACAAGAAAACCTAAAGAAAAACTGAGCCTATTACAAATACATTACAGACCAGTGCATTTGCCAAACTACATTTAAAACATATCACTGCACTTTTGAAGTTCATCAATTAGTGTGTAAAATGTCAAAACTCATGAGCTAAGCCTTAAATGACAGCTTAAATGGTATAGTCAGGTCATTATGAAACAGCCTCAAGACCTCTTCAAATCTTTTCAACTTTCCAAGAGAGACCAGCTTTTTCATTTCAGATTCATTTAGCTCGGGCTTCCGATCAGAGGTAACAGAGCACATGAAAGCTCTCCTGCCTAATTCAGTTTGGACCTTAGGGACAGATAGTGAAACTGCTTCCTGTGATCACAGACAGTCATTTCCACTAAGTTTTCCAGAGATACAGCGGCATGAATAATAACGTAGCGGGACCAGAGTGGCCTTTCAGATAAAAGTAAACCAATTGAATGGGTCGATGAATAGACGCGGGAAGCAGCCAATCAATTTGAGCACACAAGGTAATAATGAGAGAGAGCTTTACAGTCAATAATAAACCTCCGTGCTTCAGGGTGCCAGCTTTGAGCACAGAGCAGACAGAGGCAGGAGGGATGTAGAGTAAAACAACACCAGGAAGACTTCAGCTGATCTGCTGTGTGATAGAAAAGAAAGGCAGATGTGCATTTGTTCTAACCTTTGTCTGCTTTTTGGCATGATGTCTGAGGCCTAAAACCTGTCTGGATGGATAGTTTGTACAATGGAGTCAGGGCCAAAGCTAACATAGAGAACACTAAAGGCATGTGCTGTGTATTTTTTTCTGGGAATTTAGGGTAGTTACTCTTTACAGTTAAAAACTTACACAAGGATTCAGCATTATTTCCCTAGAATTTAAATCCTGGCAGTGTGGAGAGGGCTTTCAAACATAAAAAAACCTAATTATGTAATTTGGTATTAATTATGGGAAAATGAGAATGTTCTTTGTTTGTATTTTATTCAGAGTAGGGCTGTGTATTAATCATTCAATTCATAAAGTCATTCATGTGAATGTGAGCCATTTCTACGCCACCCTTTAAAGAATCTGAATCAAGAATCGATAACAACCAGAATCAAAAGGAAGAATTGGAATCAGAATTGTTCAAATCTAAATGACGCCCAACACTATGACTCCTGCATACTGCCTGCGTGGCGTGAGCGTGGCGTTTCTGTTGCGTGGCCGCTGCGTGGCATATTCCATGTCTTTGCACGCCAGAAACGTGTCTGACGCGACGCTGCAGCTGAAATAGGTGACGTGATTGAGATCATCGTTGTTCAATATATGGGAAGAGAGTTGTAGAAAATCACTGCACTCAAGCAGTAGTATACTTCATGTTAGACATAAATATATACTGATTTGATAACCGCAAAGACAAGGTCTGCAGTATTAATAACAAAATAGGCTACAGAATACTTTGTTCTGTATTTGATTGACGGTGAAATATTTGAAAATTGATAATTATTAATTTTTTTAATTACATCTATAGCTTAATTTATGTCAAAACATAGACATTTTCAAACATCAAAATGTCATTTATTAAATGTCTTTGTGTCAAAATGACATTTAAACATCTTCTTATGTTCTATTTTGCATGGAAACGCATCAACACGCTTGCGTGTTGCGTGAAAAACAGGCGTCGGTCTTATTTCTAGCATGCACGCGTTTTCGCCGACGTGAGACGTGCATGTCACGCAGGCTGTGTGCATGCTCCAGCCTGTTTAACATGGGAGCTGAAATAAAAACAGACACACCAGGCAGCTGACACTCTCACGCCACGCAGGCAGTGTGCAGGAGCCCTTATGATCCCACCTACAGTGTGGCGTGTAGCACTCCCCTGCCCTGAGCGCCTGCCCCATACCTGTCGTAGGTGGCCACCATGAAGTTGAGCAGCAGCCCGATGGACTGCTCCACGTTGATCTGGTGGGTGGTGGGGAGCCGCTTGTTGAGCTGGTAGTAGATGGAAGACAGTATAGTCTCCAGACGCGACACGTTGATCTCAGCGTTGTGGTCCAACGTGTTGAGCCCGTTGTCACGAAAGGCTTCAATCATGTTCCAGACATCCACCAGATGAACTGTGTGGGGGGGAACAGACAGACCGGGTCTGTGTCCGTGTTGGATAAACATTTCTATTGGTTGGACAGTGTCATAACAGTTCAAATGAGAGGAACAATCTTAATGCTCTTACGGTTGCATCTTTTCTGCACAAACCGCAGTTTGCAGGCCGTCCTGTAAGTCGACAGTCTGATTACATCAAAGTTTTGAGCTCCTGCAAAACAGAAGAATAAAGACAAAATCTCAGATTAATGCTATGTCTGTCCAGTTAGGAAATAAAACTAAATCATTACCAAACATAATCGGGCTTACAGAAGCTACATTTAAACACTATTACTGTCTTTGTGTGGGAGGAATTATACTGGATGTGTGAGGGAGCACATATCTACGAGCCAGTCAGAGAATTTCATGAGCCGCAGCTGACTGTAAATAGTGAAAAGAGATTTCTCTCAGTCGAAGTCACTCACTCATTTCCATGAAGAGCTGTCTCTTCTCCACCATGGCCTTGCCTCGTTTGCTGCCTTCTTCGATCATTCTGTGGCACATCAAACAGCAGAGCGTGCAATGCTTACTGTCAGCAGCATGTTAATGACACAGCTCTTTCATTGTCCAGAATCAGAAACCATGCAAGTGAAGATGATTAGTATATACTGTACATATATGTGTGTGATTATTTATACAGTCCCGGTCAAAGGTATGGGGTCACATAGATATTTCCATTGCACTCCATTATAAACAGAATACCAGCTCAGATCAGTTGCACTGTTTTTTTTTTTTTAACCAGGGCAGCAGATTTCAGATTACAGTTTACAAGTTCTCAGTTAGTTTTTCTAAATGATATCAGATTAGTAAACAGAATGGGCCTTTGGAACACTGGATGAATGGTTGCTGATAATGGGCGATGTAGATATTGCATTAAACATCAGCCCCCCACCCAGATCAGCTGGTATCCTGTCTATAATGGAGAGGTGTGGACATGTGTAAGTGAACCCAAACTTTTGACAGGTAGTGTGTATATAT
>NC_048426.1:6967502-7012502 GCF_013103735.1 Etheostoma cragini
ATTATAATATTATTGCAATTAAAGAAAACGTTTCAGACTATGACTAACAATATATATTTGTGGTAAGACTTAACATAAATGTTTACCTGAAGCTCATGAGTTACCATCTTTTAAATCTAGAAGATCTGGTCATTATTCTGTTATATGGTCAGCTAGAAAGCACATCCTCACATGATCCTAAACGCTGGTTTACCAGAAGGACACACCGTGTTCTTTCATCTTTATTCTTTACCCTGTACATCAAGGACTGTCTTAGTCATCATTCCAGCCATTCGCTTCACTGTAAAATAGTTAGATGATGGCTTTGGTTTGCTATTTGAGAGATGATGTAACCAGTTTTGTTAGGGATGAAAATAACAGATTTTTTTGAGAAGGTTTCATTGCTTTGAAAGACTCTGAAAGGCTAGCTTGATTATGACATTGAACTGTCAAATTCTTCTTATTTAATTTGCTATTTGAACCGCTTAAGAAATACTAGAGATATTGAAACCAAGCTTCAGCCAGCAGCCTCTTAGCTTAGCATAAAGACAGGAAACGGCTAGCCTTGCTCAATCTGCCTTTCCAAAAATGTCACACAATATCTTTGAAGAGTGATGACAAACTGTACTTGGCATAAAAATCAACTGACTGAATCAACTCAATCAAGACTTTAATCTTCAGGATGCAGGTATCAGATGCTGTAGGGAGGAATCAAAAGGATACTCATCTCTTTCATACCAAAGACTCCATTGAACAGTTTGAACTTTAGGTTGTGCTCTGTCGCCTGACTTCAGAGTTGATTCATTCTACGTGTCTGTTTCTGGTTTTAACATAGTACTCAGACTTGTGGAAGACAAAACTACAGGTTTCCTTTTTCATTCTTTCAATCTACTTTTACTCAATAAGTGTCATCTGGGCTTTTAATGCTGTTTCTTCAGGTGAGGTTTTTCTTAAACAGCGGACGTTTGAACTAGAAACAGAGCTTCAGTTGCTCTTTCACAATAATGTTACCTTGTGTTTTCATGTAATGAAGATGTGAAAATGTGTCAATACATTAGTTGCATCCATTTGTGGCATGATGCATTGTAAAATAGTTTTTGTTTTTAGACTTTAGTCTTAAATACAACTTAAGATTTTCAATATTTACCTGTTGCTGGGTGAATGTCAAACAAGTGAAGCCCTAAACATCAACCCTGTGAAGAAAAGCCATAATGAAAGAGTTAGTGAGGTTGTCTTTTGACTTGATGTCAACATTACTAAGATAAGCTATTCCTCGCTGAGTAAATGTAGTTGACTTTTGAAGAAGTAATTATCACCTCCCCCTTTCTCCCTCCTTCAAGGACTTCATTAGCTCTCAATTTGTGCTTTTGTTTCCCCTCCCTCTCTTCCTGTAGAGATATTGGTGAGCTGGCTGCGGAGCACTCCAGCGCCCGCGGTCTGTGCAAATGATAATTCTCCATGACATCCCGCTCAGCAATGACTGCATCTTGTGGGCTAATGACACCGACTGAGAGCCGCAAAGGAAGCACTTAATGATGACGGACACAGAGCACATTACAGCTGGCCAATGAGTGAGAAGCGCTTGGTTTCCCCCGGACAGCCTCGGACCCAGCGCCTCAAACATGCCTAGATCACATGCATGTTCACAGGGTGCGTTTGCTGACCTGAGCTAGAGCAAAAAAGCCAAGGTTCTGCAACCCTCAGGAAGTCTACAGACAGGCAGGAGTTCTCCATTTCTTTGTTGTTGTTGCATTGTGTGTTTTAGAGACTCTTCTTCTCACAGTGATCTCTACTCGTATGACGGCCTGTTTCCAGTCACCAACGTGCTACTCTGGCTTGTGTTGAGTGGTTCCTATTGCTGGTTACAGGCAACAGCAAGGATGTTTGAAAGGACCCCGGCATCCACTCAAATACAGTCATATTCAGGATTATGTTACATTATTATCAGGGTTACAACACACAAGTATTTTAGGGATTAAGTAGCTGATGTGCTGCATCAGCTGATGGGGAGCCTAATAATATCAAAAAATCAAAAGTATGAAATGTCAAAAGAGTTAAAAAAAAATACCCATAGCTGCAACAATTAGACAGACAGACAGACAGACAGTGAGACACTTTATATAATCATTTTTGTCATTTTTTAGCAGGAATGGCAAACATTTGCTAGTCAACGCTATCCAAATGTAACGAAATGCTTTTCTGCCTCGTATATGATAGTAAATGAATACATGTTTTGTTCTGACAGAACAAGACGTCGTTTGGGCTCTAGGAAGTTACAACGGCATTGTTCACTATTTTCTGACATTTTTATATACAAAACAATTCATAGATTGATCGACAACATAATCTGAAGATTAATGGATAGTGATAGTACACATTATTTGCAGTAATAGCCGTCAGGGTGACATCTTTTAGTGTTATGTTGTTCTGACCACAATCTAAAAAATATTCAATTTATATAACAGACACTAAGAAAGAGTAAAACAGAAAACACTGACTTTTGAGAATCTAAAACCGGACAATGTTTGCTTGAAAAATGACTGAAAGGATTAATTGCTTGCATATTCATTTTGATGTTGGGCCACTGATCAATTAATTGACTGGCATGACTGCATCCTAAGACAGCAACAGCAATTGGATGGCATCCTAAATGGGGCAACACACACTGTATTTTCAGGGATATTATGTCACAGGAGTGCTGTTGTACTTTGGAGGAAAGGGAAGAAACATGTGTGATGCAGTGGGAGACCCAACAAACACATGTCAGCAAAATAACAATGGTTCATTGTAAATATTCCGCCTATAAAGTAACTGCAGAAATTCAGGAGTAGGCAACTCAGGCCTTGCATTGGCAGGCAATGTTTGGAAAAATGTGAGCAGTGCATGACAGCAATTGAATGAGTTTAATGCAGTAGTTGATTGCTCGATGGGGATTTTTTGCCTCGCCTTCCAGGCAGCTAACCCTAACATTTACCCTGAACATTGCCACGCTGCCTGGAAGGAGATGTTGGGGGCAAAAAACACCAAACACCTAGTTGATCACTCCATGGCAGATAAGGAAACATAGAAGTTCCTAATAATTCATGAGCCAAACCATTCACATACCAGAGCACATTGAAAGGCAAAGATCTGAATTCTAAAATTCATGGGATTTACAGTCAATTTCATTCACTCATTTGCACATAAATATCCATAAAGCTATAATAATTAAGATATCAGCTTTTTGATACAGTAAGAATGTGTGGTTATCATTATAAGCCCTTAAAGGTGCGTTTTACTGTAACCGCACCTTCATCTTTGAGGTAATGACAACATCCTTTTGACGCGAGTCAACATGAGGACCCGTTACTGCAGTGCCTCTCTTCCGCTGATATCATCCACTTCTCGCTTTCTAAAGCCTCATTTCTCACAGTAAGAATCCTGGAACACTTAAAATCCACGTCTGAAGCGACGGTAGAACACAAAACGCAGCCATAATGCTGATTTAACTTCCTATTTACCTTATTTCCGCAATGGGAATGCTGTGTCGTGATGCCCATAAAACATTTTTGGATAAGAAAGAATGGCAATCCTGCATCTTTTCAGTTCGCACTGGTGTCTCGACAGGCGAATAAGAGGAATTACCAGGGAGCCGGCCTTCACCGGAGGAGAATCACGCAGGTTGCGTTTAGAGCATCACCATCATCACCATCATCGGCAGCAGCAGCATCAGATGGGGAGGATAAGTGGTCCGGGGTGAATAAGGAGGAGATATCTCCTCCGTGATTCACAGCCGCACTCTCACCTTTGATGAATCCACGCGTGTCCGCCGACGTTACAGCTGTCCGAGCGATGAGAAACGGATCGGACGATCCATAATCACATTCAGCCTACTATCCCGTTTCGTTCGACTTCAATCTTGGGAAGTGCGGTTGCAGCCGCCCCGCTCCGCTCGGCATCAGCAGCGACCCAGCGGCAGAGGACGGCAGAGCGCGAGCAGCCACGGAGATGCCATGCGCGACCACCTACTATCGCCTACTTTACGCATGTGCGCACGGACGCTCGTTAAAGGCGCACTACTACTAGCCTATTGCTGGTTTTAATCTGAATTATGATCCGAAGCCCAATAGAGTGGAGATAAAAACGAAACAAAAAAAACAGATTAAATTGAATTTAAAGCAATACTCCAGTGATTTTGTATTACAATATCTTAAAGCTGGGGGATTAAAAATAAACAGATATATAAAAGAATGGACAAAGTCAAAGCAGCAAAACTAGCCTGACTTTATGAGTCAAGCTCCAAAACCACTGGATCCTACATTTCATTTTTACATCTAGTGTCTGTGTGGGAGTTCCCCCCCATTGTGTATTCCAATTTTAAGTTTTTCTTTTATTGATGTCTCCAATTTTCCTGACCATAGAAACACAGGGCCCTCCTGGCTGTTGTAAAGTCCTTAGACCTATGTTAAAATTACTAGTTTATTTTAATTTTTTTCAACGTTCCTGTTTTGTCCATCCGTTTGTTGTTTGGCATAGTGAACGGCCCTAAATACATAATAATAATGCCCATGAGCCTCAGCATCTCTTGCCATGAAGAAGTTGGCCAAAGAGCAGAATCAAGAGTAATGAATTCATGTTTATTCTCTCACCAGTGTGAGTTTAAGCGTCAGCTCCCTGTTAGCAGTTCTAAGCTCAGTAATTGGGTGTTTCTTGGCAAAAATGCACCTTTGCTGCATGTTGTCCCCCATCTCTCTCCTTTCATGTCTATCCACTGTCACTGTAATAAAGGGGAAAAGCCTCAAAAAACAAACGCACCCAGTGAGTTGTTCCAGTAGTTCGTTGTTAGTAGTAGTTAGTTAGAAGGTGTTTCAAGCCCAATCCAAGATGTTTATGTTTCAAACTTTGGAAAGTTCCTCCCAGAGCCACAGAAGACATTATTCAACTGTTTTCATAGAGCATTTAGTACTCATGGACTCCAGTAAACACACACAAAAAGATTTTCTTTTCATTATTTATTCATAATAGTCTATAACGTCTGATAAAATACACTTTGTTTACAAGTGCTGATTACTATATTACATTCACCCGGAGTTTAAATGGAGACAAAATGACACAGACATGTTAAACAAATTCACCTCGGGTTAAACGTGACATTTTAAAATGGTGGTGATTGCCCATGACACTTTACGGCCAATTCTATATGAACTGCTCTTCTGAATGCACACACAACAAGTAACTTCAATGACACTGGGGATGGCTGCCTGATTCACGTTTCAGTCCTTATTAACAAAGAGTTCAGCTGCCTTTTGGGTTGGTTGATTGTCTTTGCAGTGCAATCCAGTCCCCAACTCTACATGAGTAAATACAACATCCTAACATCACATTCAACCACATAAGACCTAAATATGTATGGGGGATACATTTAATTTGTATTAACAATCAAATACTGTTACATTATTTTTAGTGAAATGACTATGCTAAATATGTGGAAAACTGTCCCGATTCTAACCCTACAATCTTGAAATCCAACGTTCCACAAGACACAGCTCGCCTTTTAATTACAAATACATTTAAAATGGACTTTGATTAATCCACTAACCTAAAAATGGTGCTTTAAAAACATATCTTTTTGTTTTTATAAGGTAATGACACATGTAGACAGCTAAAAACGGTACACACATTAGACAACATCTCTATGGAAAAATATAGGCCGACAGATCCATTTGGGGAAAATAAAACTGGGCCATACAGAATATTGATACCTGGGCAATTTGATTTATAAAAGACAAGTTATTCTCTGTATGGTGGTCTGTCCAGTTTAAACAAAAGTATAGGAAAAACGGACAGCCAATATATTATTATAGTAAATACCCTGTTGATTTTCAAAAACAATTAGCAAATAGATTTTTTATATTAAAATATATTAATTAAAATATATTACTTTGATTAACTAGTCAGACATTAAAAACAAGTTGTGATTAGTTAGTTTTTTTTTTTAAAGGTGACTTTGGCATATTACCTTGGAAATAATTGCTATAAAACAGGCCTACTTTTTACCTCGAGGTGATTTTATAATAAAGTTGATGCGTCTTAATTTGTAATCAGCATGAACACCTGAAAAACCTGCTAAGGTAACGCTTGACACTGGCCTATTTGCACGTTTATATGTGGTAAAGTAAGCATTTGCACTGTGTTCATTGTAATGCAGCTAAAAGGTTGTTACAACACGGTAAGAAAAGTGCTGGTTCATCCTTGTACATCACACACATCCATTATTACACATTATATAAACATGATCCAGTATTACGATGTCCTTACAATATCTCATACCACATTAAAATAGAGGGTAACTCTCTCAATTCTCGGGAAAAAGGCCATTTTAAAGTGAAATGTTACACCCGCGTGTTAATCACAGTCATAGTGTACCTCTCAATCATTTTGTAAAACTCAAGCATGCAATGCTGAATCAGTCTATGATAAAGCATTTAGCGTTTTAGCATAACGTACTGTTCTCCATTTTCTTTCCATGGTAAAAATTATTTTGTAATAAACAAGATATGCTCAGGCAATGTATGCTGCACAAATAAAATAAAATACATTTCTACATCTAGGCATACTGTAAATGAGAAAATATTTACAGTGAAAAAACAAATTATCTTAATTTTCTCCCCTTGCCTTGAGTGTTTTTTTGTTATTGTTTTTTTACTGTTTGCCACTTCTGATCTATCTAGAGACGTACATGCATGAGAAAACCCATGACACGGGAGACAATATCTACAAACTGGCTTTTTTGGGGGGAGAAAATGTAAGTTCACACAGTAGGAAGTGACTCTAGACATTGCAGAAAGAGCCATTTAGGTTTTTTTGTATATGTAAAGGATTCTTCTTTTTCCCTATGTCTAGATGTTAAGTGCTGTACACAGTACTACTACCATATATCCAGGTGGTTTTTAAGTGCTTCACCTTGTAACTGTTGAAAACATGATGTTATGTGCACGAGTTGATTTTATAGTATCATTCAAAATTCCATTTATATACTCTTTCTAAAACTATACATGTTATTTCTAGTTCTTAAATATGAGTGTGATCAATAATGAATGTAAAGTTTTTATATAAAATAGTTACTGTGAGTTGCACTTCCCTGCTATGCGTGCATAAATGCCAGGAGGTACTCTTCAACCAATGATTATCATTAGCGCCCTTTTTTTTGCCTTTAAACCATAACTGATTAGGCCCAATAATAAAAAAGTGTCAGTCTTAACACAAAAGTTATGTTCTACAAAAATAGCAACATTCATTTTCCCTCCATTTTTACATATATATTTATATATATTAAAAATATATCACACTAATCCTAGCCGAGTGCAAACACTGCCAGATTTTATATTTGTCACACATCGAATAGACTACTGGTTTTAGTGACAACTGATTGACATTTCTACCAAAGAATTGCAGGAAACAACTTTTCATAGATGTTGGTGTAACAAAAGACCATCCAGTGTAAATCCTTGTCTTTCCAACAGCAACCGCATGCTGGTGGTTTTGCCTGGAGTGTGACTAACGTGCATCACCCCAGCAGTGATTTTGTATTGATTGTGAATGACCTGCTTCTGCTTTGGGTCTTGTTTCAGTACAAATCAAACCGCGATACTGTATCTTCTTATTATTATTCATTTCATATCACCGTACAACTAAACATGACACGCAGAGTTTTGAGGGCCCGATGCAGTCATCGTGGCAAAAGGCTCCGCATCCTTTGCACATGATCATGGCCTTCAGTCTGCAGTAGCATTTAGACTGGACGTCCTCCATGTTGGAGCCTTCGTTGAACGACTGCTCAGGTGAGGGATCGTCCTGGTTGCTGTGGCTTAACGAGTGACTGGCAGGTATGGTGGTGACGGTCACTGAGAAAGACATGACGCTCCCGTGGACACCGCCGCCAGCCTCTGATGAGGCTGTGGGAGAGCAGATTCCTGCAGTGCTGCGGTTCAAAGTGTTAGGTACAGACATGCTGATAGTGCCACCGTAGCATGATGCTGCCATAACTTCCTGATTATCGAGTGTTCTCTGGGTTTGAAAGGCAGACTGTCGCTGGTAACTGGGGTCTACTTGGTTAAGATATGGCTCGGAGTTTCCTTGGTTCCTATTGCAGAGTTCGAGGGGCCTTCGTTGTGACTGAGAAAAAGGGCTGGTGTCTTCTTTGGCTGTCACACTGGTGCTGTTGTTATCGGCACCTACTGCAATATCCTCTGATCCAGGTTCCATTTTTACATTGGAGCAATGCTGAATGTTTGCTGCTTCATCACATTTGGTTACTGAGCATCCATGCTTCTCTGTTTTTACCTCAGAAGCAGGAAAAAAGCATTTGTTGGCTGGTTCTTTATCCTTGGCCGCCTCCTCTCCTTCTGTGCTTTCCCTTTTTAAACTGGATATAGACGTGTTTGGGATGACAGACTGGTGCAGTCTCTTGCTCTCTGGTCCTCGGCCATATGTGGACACATTAAGTAGGTAATGACCCGTCATGGCAGGCCTGGGCATCCTCTTACGACCCAGAAATCCTACAGAAATCCTGGATTGGTCCTGACGCTCTTCTGCATGCACTAGCTGATAGACTTTGAATTGAGGTTGCTGAGGCCCTAGACCACCATAAGGCTTACTCTGCTGGCCTTTCCTCTGCATCAGAGCCTGTAGGATCTGCTCCTGAGTCTCCTCATCAGGAAGTTCCCTGTGATGTCTTGGGTATTCTGAGAAAACCTCTGTGTGTCCTGCTGTATTGAACTGGTGGGCCATCTCCTTATCAGACCTGTGCTCAGCAGAGTGTGGTGTCTTCCCCTTACTAACAGAGGGTACATTTGACATCTTTACTTCCACCTTGGATAGCGGTTTTGGGAGGATCTGCTCCAACGGAACCTCTTTACCCTGCAGAAGCTGAGTGACCAGCGGGTTATTTGCAGGGATGCAGGAGCTGATCTTGGTTGATGACATAGCAAGTGATGGGCTTTCCAGTCCCACGAGAGCGTGCACAGATGGCTGAGTGGGTTGCATTTGAATGCTGTCGGGCGCACTGACAGTACCAGCAGAAGGACCTTTGTTTTTATCGTCAGTTTTGCTTGAGTAAGATGTTTGAAACCGGTTTGGGGTTAAATGGCAAAAAGAATCCAGTGGGCGAGGAGGAGGAGTACTGGTCTGATCGCTGCTGCTGGAGGTTGGTAACCTGGTGGATGCCTGTGGGGATGTTGGGCTGGGGCTAGGCGAGGGCTGGGTCTGCTCACCACTGCCTCCTCCTGGCCCCGGGCCTGGCACCGCTCCCTTTGATGCAGAAGATACTGCGGCAGCCGCTGCTCGCTGCGCTCGGGCAAGCTGAGCTTTGGCTTTGATGTCAGCCAAAGTGCGAGCACCAGTACGGCCTGGGCTGCTAAGGGGGGCCGGGAGGGGAGTCCTGGGAGAGAGTTGGCTAGGTGACAAAGGAATGGGAAGAATCCGGGACACTGGGATCTGCAAAATAAAAAAAATGAAAAATTATTTCAAGATATGCCTCCATAATAGTATTGCCTCCTCTTGGCTATAAAACACTGGCAGAGAAATGCATGACGGGGTTGAGTAATGCCTATGGACATTTTAATCATTTTTGCCATGACTCTTGGTTGCCATTGGAATCCACTCAAAGTGCTGTGAATCTAAGCTACTGTAAATACAGCTGCCACCTTCTGCAAAGAAGCGGGCTACAAAATGATCAGAGCCACCTTTCAACAGTTGTGTCCTCCAAGGATAAACAGATCAGAGAAGACTTTGTGTTCAGAGACACTTTTCCTACCTTGAGTGGCGGAACCCTCTGATTTGTTGTTGAAGTTGGTGTAGCAGGGCTGGATACGGATGACGCTGGAGGAGATACAGAGGAGACTGAGGACACTGAGGAAATTGAGGACATACGGAGCCTTTTCTCTGGTGTCAATTCATCCCCAATCTCACTGAGAGATTTTCTTTTTAGCGGCTCTGAGGGGCCACTGGGCTCAGGGTTGACCTCTTTGCTCTCCTCAGCGAGCTTAACCACGGACACCGGCTGATCCTCTTTTAGCTCTGAACTATCCTTTTGTGGGCCGCTCTTCTTCACAGGCGACTGGGGAAGTTTAGTTTTCTCCTCCTTCACTTCCTCTTTGTGCTCCTTTTCAGGCAGTGTACCAACTGGAACCCGTTCAGTCGGCCCCTCAACCTCCAGTGTTTTCACTGCAGGTGTTGGCCCAGAATGTGCTGTTGTGTTCAACTTACGATCCTCAGCGTACTGTGAGCGCCGTGTCTTCATGGGCTCTGTGGTGGAGACTGGCTCTCTCTGAGCAGGCTGCACCTTCAGAACTTCCTTTGTTGGCTTCATGTCTTTAACAACGGTTGCAGCATCAGTCTGGCTGCTGTCCTTTGAGCCCTTGGAATCCTCTGGTGCTTGAGCAGCAGGTCCTGTCTGATGGGGGGGGAACTGGGGCCTGGCAGACTCCTGATTCATATCAGCCTTTGTCAGCTCTTTGGATTCCTCAAAGCTGAGCCCAGAACTATATATATATAGAGAAAGAGAGAGAGAGGGAGGGAGAGAGAGAAGTTAGATTCCCCAAATTTGTGTTAATTTTGACATCTTCCTTTACACAAAGCTCTGTATTTTTTATTGAATAAGCCATATTCTGATGAGAGGCCTTAGTATGAAGTATGAGAAGCAATTATGACTCTTAAAAATGTGACTGCTACCGTTGGCATCTTGATCAATCAATGAGCTGCCAAATTAGATACATTTGTAAACAGCTAACCAAGTCGATTTAATTTGATTCAGCCTTGTCTTGAAGCAATATGATGTTGTTGAATACAAAGCAATTCCATAGAAAAGTATGTGATAAATACTGTGAACAAACACTGTACTTCTACTAATAATGTAGTTATATGTTCCGGAAATCTTATTCCTGTAATGTGAGAGGGTGATGAGGGAGGTGATTGGATCATATTTGGAATTTCATTCAACTTGAAATAAGCCTTTCAAACACGCCACCATTTAATAACAATGCACATCTGATATTACTGTAGATATTCAATCATGATGATATGAAGAAAACAATCCTGACAAAAAGTAGGAAAGGTTCTGCTTGTAGTTCCTATGGCTAGAGGGCTTTTTCATTTTGGCATTTGGAAAATATGAAAATAATGTGTCTTCCAACTTCTCCAAAAGTGGATTGGATTAGTGAATAAATATAAATAATATATGATAGAGGAGAACTTACTTTTCACCATAATAGTTTTCAAAGAAGGCCTCCTTCCAGTGCTCTACTCTTTTTTCCTTCTCTATTTCTTGGCGCATTCGTAGCTGCAACTCAGGAGTGAATTCCCCTGTAAAGAACAAAGTTACGTAATAAAAAAAACAAAAACAAAAAAAACCAGACTCGTTCTGTGTAGTGGCATTAAACCTTGGGTGACAGCAATATTTCTTTGAATATGAACTGAATGCAGCTATTATCAGTTGGAAATTGTTGCACTGACCCTCAGACAGTCTCTCCTTCCAAGACTGAGCTGCTGATGTGAAGAACTCATTGTTCAAAGCAGAACTAGTCACCTTCAGAAGGCCATCCATGCAAGCCTGGGGAGAGGAGGCCCAATGTTGTGACTAACATCGTCCCAATCACCATCACTGCATCAGTACATCCATGCACAGTTAAACATGTAGAATCTGGCATCTGGGATAACATGAATTAAGGCTGTACAGAAGTTAGCCGTGGGATATGTATATGTACAGATTGGTTTTCTATATTTCTAAAGTTATACTTTATTAGTCACATATATTCTTATTATTAGTCATCATCTGACGGTAGACAGGACAGATGGTAAAAGACATGCAAAAATATTACACTCTACATCTAGTGCTAGATAATGCAACAAAAGCATAAAAAGTATGTATTATTTTAGAGCCACCTGCCGGTCAACTTCAGGCAGAAGTTTGAGAAGTCTCTGTTGGCAGTCCGGGGGCAGGACCGAGAAGGTGTGCTTGTTGATGATCGCCCGCAAGTTAGTGTTTACCAAAATGGAGTCTGGCGTTTCCACATCTATATTACACTTAGTACGTTTCAGCTGCCCTGCAATACAAAACAGGAAACAGATGTTAACCAAGACAGATCGAGCAATGCAGAAACACGTCGATATTGCAACTGACATCTAGCGTAATTTACTCTCCCCTGTGGTCGTGTAATTTGTAAACTGGATTATTTAATAAGTAGTTACGAAACAAGTCAAATGATCCCAACATTCCTTGTTCTGCTAATGTGGGATCAATCCAAGAAATCAAGAAAGTCAGATTATTTCATCTATTTTAGTGGATAAGGTTATTCAACTAATTCCTAGTCAACAAAGCCAAACAAATAAAAAGACAAAAAATCAACAATGCATACCGTATGTCCGTCTTTCAGTACTGTGCAACTTCCCTACCCTGTATGTAGCAAAAAGCCCCAAGTGCTTTGGTTCCTACCTTTAAATACAGAAAAATTGTTCTAAAAGAGCTTGGCAATTTTAAGCAAATGCTACTCAAGCAGAAGTAAATAATGCATTTGTTGGAGACTATTTAAGGCAGCGGATTAAAACATTTTTGGCGCACTTGGGAGTATTTATTTACAGCACCAGAACATTGTCTTTGGCGTTCACTGTAATGAAAGAACATGCCATCCAGTGCATCAGTGGGGTTTGTAATACTTTTCTGACAAAGGAGGAATGTGCTCTACTAGACTTTGGGAACACAGGCAATACTTGTTAGAAGGATAGGAGTATTGGTTTATGAGATCATATCTCAGGGAGCCCTTTCCCTTTAAGGTGCTCTAAGCGATGTTGAGTGCCCGCACTTCTTGTTGACGTTCAAAGTATTTTCAAAAAAACAAGGCTAGCTAGCTCCCCCCCCCCTCCTCCTGTTTTGTCATGTTTGGTGGTGCAGGTTGGCACAAGTTGTTTTCGTTGGCGTTTCTGGGGCAGTGTTTTTTTATAGTTCGAGGGACAGGCAGCTCACGGATAGTGAGGAGATGTTAGCTGATTGTGACAAAAGATGTTGAAGCCTGTGTGGCCGTTTAGTTTAGTCAGTTGGTAGAGCAGGAAGCACATGTACAGAGGTTTAATCCTCGATGCAGAAGATCCAGGAATCCGACCAGTGACAGTTTTCCTGCATGTCTTCCCCCTGTCGCTCCCCTTTCATGCCTGAGATGTCCTATCATTAAAGGCAGAAATGCCCAAAAAAAACTCTTGAAAAAAAAAAAAGATGATGTACCCTAAAAAACGTGTGAGCACCTTTAAGATTTCCAAACCACTCAGGTAAATGAAGTAGATGTCGGAATTACCAGCAGTAAGGCGGCCTGACCTCTGAGGACCCTTCCTGGGAACAACTGGGTGGCATAAGTCTGTTAGACAGAGGGAAAGGAAAGGAAGGAAAAGCTCTGAGGAATTGCAAACCAGAGAGCTAACTGTTTCCACACTGTTGTTGCCAATTATATGAGTCATGTTTGAATGATAATAATACTATGCCTTTTGTTGTGTAGTTACGCAAACCTGGAATAACAATCAATCAATCAATCAGTTTTGTTTGCCAAATGAAATCGTACAAGGTTCAACTCCAGTGAAATGTAATCCCATCAGCTCCTTGTGCAAAATAACAGGAAAATACTTGAGAACTACACCAATATCAGTCTTTATCCTCAAAACTGTGTATAATAACATCATGCCGTGTACATCAGTGAAATATCCAAGAGATGACTACTACCCATTTCATTTTATTTGCTTTTTAACTATTTAATAACTGCCACCTACCAGTCTTTGTAGTAATGTTGTCAGCCATATCTTTGATGGTTTTTAGAAGCAGTCTAGGACTGGAGGTGGTTGGCATCCCCCCCTGTCTGCGCTGGTTTCTCTGTTGCTGCTGCTTCAAGGCCTAAAACGAGCAGAATAAGGAAGGAGCAAATATCCAGCAGTATGAGAAACACAGAGTGTGAATGTGTGTAACCCTCTGTTTCCCTGCAACTACTCCCCAGGGCCACGTGCCTGGTTAAACAGCTAAAAAACAGTGCAGCAGTGAAACAAAGGTTGCATAACACAAGCATAAATTCAGTAAATTCAAAGTCTGATCACCTCCCAATCACAATGTCCACGGATTAGAGAAGCAATCCAACACAGTCCACCGAGTGCTTCTCTTTTGTTTTAGCTGATTTAAGTGAAAAGGAAACCACAAGAAGGAAAATATACACTAAGTCTCTCCAGCACTTATGTTTTAGCCAAATCGCCATCTTCAAGTGTTGCTTACGCCCAATAAATGAACACAAATTGGTCTTATAGAGCTGAAAATTCCACATCAGCACAGATGGAGTGAATTACAATCTGTGCAATCAAGTGAAATCTAATTAAACTGAACACAAAAAGCACAAAGCAGCCCATTGGAAAATGTTGAACAGGGTGGATTATGAGGACATTAATACTGTAAAACCAGCTGCCGCCTTATTGTGTTTAAATAACCAACACAAGATGTTTTACAGACAGGGAATGGAAGGATAGTTGGAGCCTGCTGAAAAGCCAAATGGGTTATGTACATGTTTACTGAAACCGTGTCGGCGGAAAAGTTTAGAAAAATGTGGTGAAAACTGCAGAAAAGTACGAGTAAGTATTTTCACACAGTTCAGAGGTGTGAGATTTAGATTCAGATTAGTACCGTTTTCGTATTTAATAGTACTTCTCTTCTTAAAGGATTCTACACTTTGTGGTATAACAAAAACTGTTAATCACAAAAAACTACACTTAATATGTGTAAATGCAAGAACAAATATATGAAAGTGTTACCATACTTAACCAGAATCCATTTGTGTGTTGCAGCGTGAGGTGGCAGGGTGTATTTAAAGGCGTATGTGAGTATGAGGGTGTTGCAGACACTCGTGTACCATCTGAGACATCTTTGCACAAATAGTGAAAATAGTACTTACTCCACTGAGTAGATGTAATTTACACAATACAATATAAAGAATAAGGAATCCATCACTACCTGTTTCAAAGCTTTCTTGCTGTGTTTCTGCGAGGAAGAGATGAGTTTACCGGTGGGTACAGAAGGCGACGAGCATCGAGGCTGCGGAGAGGACGGCTGTGACTGCAGCATGGAGGGAACTACCAAATACAAAAGCACAAAATACACTTCCTGAGGGTGGTGACCAGACTTTATCACATCATGCTTTTGTTTTGATGAAACTGAAACCAATACCATGCACAAAGAAGCAGATTCCATTACCTTGCTAGTATATAATTTCACTTAAAATGGGCTGAACATCTCAATAGGAAGCTTGTTCCCAGTAACCTCTCTGTTTTTCAAACTACTTTTCTACATACTGTAGTGTTTCCACTTGTTCCTTTTTTGACGCCACTTCATTTGTAGCTCTTTGCGTTGATTCTTTCAAAAATAAAATTATGCCAGTCCTCCCACTCAGATATAAACCTAAGTTACTTGGCAGTTTCTAACTTGTGCATAATGAGGAAGCGGTCATGGGTGGCAGTGAGAGAATACAGTTTCCTGTTTTAACAGTCACTTTCAAGTGGCAGAGAGAAATAATGAGAGTCAGTGAGAGCACAGCCTGAAGAAAACAAAAAATAGTTGCTACTTGAAAAGTTCATCCTTCAAAGTTGCGCTGCGATCAGGTGTGCAATCCACAATGATTTAACACCACAGACACACGAAAAAGCAAGCACTGCTATGACGTCAGTGCCGTGTGCAGACTGAAGCTTCTCTGTTGACAATTAACGGAAGGCATTATGGACACAGTGTGTTTGTTAAAAAGATAAAACCCACCTTTTGCTATTATCATGTTTGACGCTCAGTGTAATCCAGGAATTATTTTGCGAGGAGACGGTGTATCTTGTGTTTGCCTCTTCTACTGCTACTGCAAATTGTTTCCTGTGTTTCCGCAATCACTTTTAACTGGGAGGGGGCGTCGACTGTGATAGTCATAACTAGGTAACCAACCAGTGAAAACCAGGTAATGAGCAGAGCTACAGTCAAACTGCTGTTGATGGAGTATCTTTCTCTCCTATTGATTCCCCCGGAATGATCATTAAACAGAAGAGACTATTACGCGATAAGAAAGAAGCCTTAACTATTTTATACTTAAAATAGAGTTTGCAAATAAAACAAAGTGAGCATTGTGTTTTCAGGGTATTAACTAAATGTAATTAGTTAGCTTTCAAAATTAGTCTTCCATCAGGAATGTTAACATCTGTAATAAATAGTCATGTATTCAATCTATTATGAATGTTAATGTTGATTCCTTAATGATTCTGAAAAAGCTTTTGGAGATGATGGTCAGTGTACAAACGGTTAATAATGATTCTGTATGCGCTGTACAGTACCTCTTCGCATCCACCTTCCTGTCCTGCCCTCTCCTGCGATGGCACTGCTGTTGTTTTCTGTGCTTTGGGAGTCAGAAAGATTGTCACTGCTCTCCTCAGAGCTCTCCTCAGACAGCTCCTTCGCCACAACTGAGTAGTCCTTCTACATAAAAACAATAGTGCATAGAGTATATTACCTTTTATGTTATAGATACAGAAAAAGAAAAGCCAAGCAGTAATTCAAAAACATATTGTGGAGCGTGCGCACACACACACACACACACGCGCACACACACACACGCGCACACACACACACACACACACACACACACACACACACACACACACACAGACAGACAGACAGACAGACAGACAGACAGACAGACAGACAGACAGACAGACGTCGTACTTGTAGAATTCAACCAAAGCATTAATTAATCGCAGGTTCAAACCCTTTTTCTCAGTAGCGACTCATTTCACTGCAATTGCTGGGCAATATATGGATATTATATCAATATTGTGACATGAGACTAGATATTGTCTTAGATTTTGGACATCGTAATATGGCATAAGTGTTGTCTTTTCCTGGTTTTAAAGGCTGCATTACAGCAAAGTGATGTTATTTTCTTAACTTACCAGACTATTGTAACTGTTCTATTATTTGCCTTTACCCACTTAGTCAGTATATCCACATTACTGATGATTATTTATCTAAAATCTCATTGTGTACATATTTTGTGAAAGCACAAAGTGTCAACACCAAAATATCGTTGCGGTATCAATATCGAGATATTGGTTAAAATATGTAATAAAATATGGTTAAAAATATCGCAATATTTGATTTTCTCCATATTGCCCAGCCCTACCTACAACTGATTTGTCAAAAACATTTATTTTCAATTTAGTGTGATATGTAACTTGCAGTGTATGTGTGAGGTCATTATGTAGACATTTCCTGGAAGTTTTGTGTTGATTGGACAAACATCATTTATAACCTGATTTGCGCTTTGAGGTTGCTGATTTGTGTTTATTTAAGTCCAGAGCCACGGCCCTTTCAAAGTTCATTGGTCAATAACTTTCAAAGTATTTGAGATATGGACATGCTTTATTCAATACAATTCTTTTAATTAGCTTGATCCATTGATGTTTCACTAAAAATTTGGTGGCAATCGGAGCTACGGTGTGGGTGGAGATCTCAAAAATGTGTTTTTCAAAAAATTCCAAATGACTGAAAGATTTTCTAGACGGACCTTAATGGTCCTTGCGGCTTTTTTGAAAAGCAAAAAAATGAGAAATTTCAATTATCTTTTACTTAATAGTAGCCCATTTGGCATAACGCAGCACAGCAGTGAAAGTTGCTTTGTGTCTAACTAACCTTTAATGTGTAGACCCCCATTCTGCCTGGAACTTTGTAGAAGATCCCCTCCTCACCACGAGAGTTTGTGTGCAGCATTGCGTTCAGACATGCTAGTGGCGAGGTTCCACTGGATCATGAGAGAAAAACGCAAATTATACATCTTTAATCAGACAGTTAGGAGAAAGATGAAAAAGTGTCAAGACTGGTCTGATATCTGGGGAGAAATTGCTATCATGTGTCATGAGGACATGTATGAGTTCAAGTCAGATTCACAGTGTAGTTGTTGGGAAATGTCCTAAATGTTTATACAGAATCAGCTGCGTAAAACTAGTTCAAGATAATCTAATCATTATAAGGTAGACCTGATATTCTAAGATTGAACTTGTCTGGCACAACTTTGTCTGTTGCATAAAAACGTAACGTTTTTATGTAACGTTGCGTAAAAGACGTAACCAGAGGTACATAGTGTCAGGATAAAACTTAAAGTGCATTAAACAATATAGTAATAGAACGCATTGAGCTTGAAAAAAATGCAACATCTGTTTGTTATTTATTCAGAAAATTACACTAGTTAGGCTTACACATATTGGCTGCCAATCATTTATGTCATTAAATGTACACCCCATAAAATATTTGGATAATTTCATTTAGATTCGTTTAACTTTTCAATCTGTATAGAGTAAAAACATCGCCTTCAGATCCATGCTTTACTTCACTTAGAATATCAAGTAATTTACCATACTGAAAAATGCAATTGTGTTTTTGTGCAACAGGTGGCTACAGATGGCTACGGCAAGTCTAGGTAAAATATGAGTGTGTGAGTCCTGTCTTTATGCAACCAAACATGTTATTGTTAATAACATGCAAAGGGTAAAACCAAACGCAGTGAGTTTGTTAGGATAAGGGGTGGGGGCTAGCTTTTCCTTACCTTCTGTTTGAGAACAGTGACAATGAAACAAAAAGAAACGAAACAATTATTAATTGAGTGAAATACTAGGTGAACAAGAAAAAGGGAATCACATGATATGATCAATTAATAACAGAGGGAAGAGCTGTGTACTCACTCACACGTGAAAAAATCCTAAATCCTGTATCCTCCTATATCTGAAGGGCATTTGCTATAGGAAAGCTACGATGCCAGGAACATATTTACCTTATTTCTTTAAGCCTTTCTCTCTGAATCACCTGCAAGATCTCTTTATGGCTCATGGGTGTATTAGGGTATTTCTCCAAAACCTACAGCAAAATGACAAATTATCATTATCATAGAAACTTTGTACAATTGAGTTATTCAAGTGAGAGTGGGGATCATTAATAATGAAACATGATGGTGCAATTTCACATAGTAAAGCTTTCTAACAAGTTTCGAATGCTGCTCAAAATAATCAAAGAACACCAAATACTTAGTTAACTACTAATAACATATGGCTGAGGCACTCTCATCCAAGGAAACACTAAACGTTTAACATTAGCCGTCAGCAAAACATTTCAGCATCATAGTAACGGTACAGAAACGTTCACTCCATAATAATATAAATGTTGTTGAGCAAACAAAGTTGCTTTTAATTTTCTCCTATCTTGTACGTTTTTGTACTGCTCGTGTATCCCCTCACTGCTTTAATACGTGTTATCTCAGCAAAACAGGACTTTTTGGGGTGTTACTTTATTACAATAACTATAGTTATCCGTTATGTGAGCAAACTAGCTAGCTGCTGTAAGTATTTCTTTCTTAGGATGGCGAAGGAATGTACGCCTACCCTGACATTCTTACCCTAACCAATCCCACTTATTTAACCTAAAGCTAATCAATCTAACCACAGCATGCAACGACCACTAGCCAACCAGAGGGAGAGTCGGACGGGTTATGGCTTCCCCATGCCTTCGCCATCCTAAGAAAAGAAAATGGGGCTTACTGTAAATAACTTAGTGAAGCTAATGCATAACTGTGCAGCGGCTGTCTACACAAGCAATAACGGTTTTATTACAAATTAGTTATTGCAAGTTTGGGTATTTTGTAGTTATTAGCATGCTATTCTAGACAGCTAGCGTTAGCTACAATGCTAGCAACAATCATTACCTTAACGTTACTGTATTCGGATATGTCGCCAAACGTTGGCATGCAATGTATAAACTTGATCTATTATGGTGTTAATATATATAATACAAGGCAACGCATGGGTTAAGTTTAACAGGACACTGTTTTTTTCACTGTGTTTTATTTGCAGCTGATATCAAACAAACTTGTTGGATTGAGTTGCGTTAGCAGGAGCTAGCGTGCTAACCTGGCTAGCGCGCAACACTGACGCGATTACTTAACGGTTACTTTATTCGACTTCAAATCATGACGACCATGTCACCCACAATGTGTAGGCACAACACACGGAGGTGTTTTGAAAATATGCTTGGGTGCCCACAGCTGACTGTCATCTCGCTGCAGTGCGCTCTGCGGTGACAGCTTGACGGCTAGTGAACGGTCTTCCAAATCCCGTCAACACGGGCCTTGCGCGGTGTACGCAACATCTCCACTAGCAGGTCATGAACTCATAAACACAGTTGTACAAGTGGGAGCGTTCAAGGAAAACAACCACAACAAACGACAGATAAAAACACCTAG
This sequence comes from Etheostoma cragini, assembly GCF_013103735.1. Classification (NCBI taxonomy): domain Eukaryota; kingdom Metazoa; phylum Chordata; class Actinopteri; order Perciformes; family Percidae; genus Etheostoma; species Etheostoma cragini. The sequence continues at coordinate 6,987,791 of NC_048426.1, forward strand.
AATACCGTTTTGGCGGCTTCCGCCCACGTCCGCCCCTTCTTTTTCTTCTGTCTCTCCCTCATTGTTGATGTCTTGTTGCAGAGTAGTGTTGAATTAGTCTGTTCCAGTTGAAATGTTGCTTTAGTTACCGCGTAAGATCCACTCCGTCTGCCATGTTGGACTTACTGTAGAGTCATGTGACTCCGAAGGAAACGTCACCTTACTGTATAAAGCTGTCATTGCAAAGTTTCCCACATCTATAAAGCTCCCAGCTGCATAAGGCCAGTGTCACAGAAAGACAGCAACATAACCGCAGCTCATAGGAAAATACAGTATGCAGTTAAAGATCATTGTTGTTTATTCTCATGTGTTTCAGCAAATGGACTTTCACAACTATGAAAAAATAAGGCAACTAATCAAGAGAGCATTGCAAGCTTTCTTAACATTTTTGGCTCACAATTACATAAGCTAGAAAGTGAAGCATCAATTCATTATCAAGCATACAGGCTAAACCAGCTGCCACTCTGGCTAGGAATGCACAGTATGTATATCATATTCAGTACCTATAAACTATCGTCTGAAATGGGAATGGGAAATGTATATTACTATATTGTATTTCCAATAACTTTTGTTTTTATCAACAACAACAACAGTGATGTGGTTAGGTCAGAGCTAAGGAACATTAAATCACCCATTTTTGCTCAACACATCTCAGCCTCGCTCACCTTTAGGTGTGCAAAAACTACAGCTTTTGCATTTCTTTTTATAAACTAAAATGTAAAAATATCGGTTATCTTCTCGATATCTGCAATGTGAAACAGGTAATTATCGGTTATGAGTATCGGCTGAAAAAAAATCTATATTGTGCATCCTTAGTTTTGGCATTGCTATTCTTTGAGACCGGGTACTACAGGTGTTTTTAGGCCACTGTAGGCAAAAATTACATTTATCTTCTGTTAAGTTGAATACATGCTTACGAATGTAATTCTTTTGTTCAAAATGGTGTGAAATCAATTTAAAACCAAGCATTCGATTTCCCCCATGTCTCCAAGATGCAAATCTGGAGTCCTTTGGGCCAACTTGAATTAAGGCCAGCCCTGTGTACGGTTGCGTTGACACACATCAGGGGCTTGACTGAACTGGAGCTCCCGATGGAAGATAGGCAGCAGAGGATGGTCTTGGTCTCTGCGAGGGAGAGAAACTCTGAGATCCTGATGTCAGAGTGGTGGATGATGAAGATGATGCAATGGATGCTGCTTGCGGTGCCTGATACCTGTAGACCATACAAAAATAAAAATAAAAAAATCCTTATTATTTAAGATGCAATATGTTCCATTTCTAAACCTAATGTATTTACATGATTTAATGGGGATGATCAAAAGCAATATATTACATTTGCATGTAAGAACATTTTTGGAAAATGATCAAAAGAAATGTAGTATAATATGTACTTAAAGGGTGAAAAAACATGCAACAACACTTGTCCACCAGTAATACATGCTTATAACTGTGTTTCCGAAACTACTCGAACAACTCGAATCCTCTGGACTCGTTGTGCTAATAAATAAGTTTAGTGACGAACCCAAGTTTCTTCATTAAGATAAGAAACATTACAGGATCGACCCAACATATTAGCATTTTTTCAAATTAATGACAGGTCTTCACATTACTTTCCTACTGCAATATTCAGTCTTATCCTAAGGATTGGGAACTTTCAGCATCAGTAAGAATGCCTTCCCTCTGTTCTCTCACCAGGATTGGGATCTCCTGACCCGTGACGATGCGGTGCTCCGCTCTCTAATGGAGACAGGTACCAGAAAATCCTGCATCAGCCTGGGAGAAAAGGCTCTCTCCAGGTGAGCGCCATTAAGGGACAAGTTGAACATGGTCGGTGGAGATATGTCCAACTCCAACAGCATTATATTCTCAGCCTGCAAGAACAGATACAAGAAAAGCTTTACTTATAAAATTACAATTACACATACAAATGCATTTTCTTTTTTAGTAAGAAGCCTCCCTCAGAGCAACAGTGTGAATTAAAGTGCAAATAATATTGCGTTGTCTTGTAATTAAATATTATTACTGGATGTGAACCAATATAGTACAGTGACCTTTATGTGTTCCAAAAGACTGCATCCCTTGCTATTATTTAAAATCCAATCATTAGTGGAGTACTGGCTTTTATTTGCACAGTATTTTTCTTTCTGTGTGACATTACATTGATGGTTCACTAACATAACATGCAACTGTTAAAGCTATAATGGTTTCCATGGCTACAACCATCTTCACATCCTCCAGCTCCAAAAAGGAGTGTGTGACTGTGGAAACAGGGTGCGTAAGACCACAATTTCACATCTCTTTCTCTGATGTACTTTTGCCAACTGTCCGAGCACTGACCTGGTATCTTAATGGGGCCCCAGTTGCCTTGGAAACAGCAATCTGTGCATATTGGCTGATTGGCCTCTTGTACCCCACAGCTGAGAGAGGCCTCCTTGTGACCTGTGTGGGTGCACTAGGATAAAGACATGGGGGAAAAAAAGGATTTGGATTCAGTTTATTACACATAGCATTTGAGATGCAAGCTTCTGAAACAACCAGTGCTACATACAGTATATGGTCAACTGATCAGCTCTCGCAAGAAAAATCCCCCGTTGTTGCCCATGTCTCAGTAAAGATCAATACCAAGGGTAACTGGTTTTCTTTCCTTTAAAAGAAACACTCCTTATGTTTGTTTTATTTATATTCTCCTCTGATATTTATTCTTGCAACGGTAACACAGCATTTCCCTTTGGGGATCAATAAAGTATTTCTGATTCTGCTTTTTATAATGACATCTGTTTCTGAAAAGGCAGAATGCATGAGTTATCTATAGTATGTAAGGTCAGGTTGCTTTACAGCCCTTCTGCGTAGACTCCAAGACAAAAGTCTGACTTTGGGCGAGCCCTTGTGGTTGCACTCAAACAGACTTGGGCTGACAAATGCAAAAACATAGGCTATTAGAATAATGCTATAATACCAATTAAACAAATGTAAACTGTTATATCATCAATCTATGACTTTTATTAAAGATGGCCCTTTGTGTTTACATTTTTTTTACTACTTTCCTTCAGTCGGCCTGATTTATTTAAGCTTGTTAAATCTGCTGGCCTGCTGCAGCCCAGCAGATGTATTCCATTGTCATTTATGAAGGATATATATATTTAGTTTACTATTTATTTTGTAATAGTTTTCTTTCTCTCACTAACCTCTCCGATGGAATGACCGGCTGGAGTCTCCACTGATCCTCCTCACTGTCAAAGTGCAGCCTGTTCATGATCTTGTTCTTTTCCTCTGGAGGTATAAAGTTCTCAATCAAGAGATATCTGCAATATAAAGTACAAGTACCATGTGTGTCAGCTCAGGTCACAGGAAGCATCCATTAAAATAACATAATAAAATCAAATAGTTTAACTAATTTCCAGAGCACAGAACACTAGTAGAATACATGTAATAAAAAAAGATTGCAAACAAAGATGGATGGATGGATTGATGGAAAATAGATTTCCATCCATTTATATATCCATCCATCCATCCATCCACCCATCTTTATCCGCTTATCCCGTATCGGGTCGTGGAGGCCGCAGCTCCAGCAAGGGACCCCAAACTTCCCTTTCCCGAGCCACATCAACCAGCTCCAACTGGGGGATCCTGAGGCGTTCCCAGGCCAGGTTGGAGACATAATCTCTCCACCTAGTCCTGGGTCCTCCCCGAGGCCTCCTCCCAGCTGGATGTGCCTGGACCACCTCCCTAGGGAGCAGATGACTGAGCTTCTCTCCCTCCATTTATGTTGTATTTACGATAAAAAGGTTGTATGCCAATAGGTCAATATAGACAGTACACATAAATAATAGTCTTTGAATAATACAGAACCAGCACAGATTTTTTGACAGTGTCATCCCTCTGCCCGTTGAACAGAATGCTTGCCAAGCAACAAAACCCCCTTATGTCCCCTGATATCCTGAATTTAACAGGAAAAACATCTAATTTAGAACAACATGCTCTGAAATTTCTCTTCAACATTCAAAATATCTAAATATACAGTAGGTAAAGGCTGAAAGGTCAAAGGCATGTGAAATCTGTTGTTTATGCCTCATATTTAAAAGAAGTAGCCTAATTTAATCTGCTGCAACTATAAATTGTATCCTTGAAATTAAAGAATTTGATTTGCAGAATAATGCCATGTTTCACAATAGCAAAATAAAATATTCAAAGAATTCAAAAACTATTTTGTGCACTGTCATCTAAATGAGTATCTCCAATATTAGATTCTGGAAATACTGTACAACACAGCTTTAACTGCATTTCATCCATGCTCAGGACATAACTGACATTTTTTGTAAAAAACGTTTTACAACAATATTTACAATGTCTGATAGCATCCAGGTATAAATCTCTTGGGAATCTTTGGGTCTCAAAAAGCGCTTTGCAAATCAAATGCATTATTAGTATTTAATGTAAAAATATGTAATATTAATTGATTGTATGACAATGGTTAAAATCTGTAACTCTTTACGACCACAGCACTGCAGCAACCTGTCATGCTTAAATAAAACATTTAGTTAACAGTACATTCTAAAAAGCACAACAATTTTATGGGGGGATGATGGAAATAAGATAGAAAGCCACGTAAGATGTGAGAAAACAGGAGAAAAAATGCAACAGACAACCATGACAGAGTGGCTACTCACTTGTACTTGAGTTCTCTGGTGAGTTCCGTCTGTGTCTGTTCCAGCTCCTGTCTGATTAGGACATGTTCATCCACGACATCTGGCATCTCTGCCTTCACCAGCTGGAGTTTGGCATACAACTGTACAGAAGAGGAACTAATAAATAACTGTATTATTACTGGTGTTGCTAAAGCTGTAGTAAACAGGATATTTATATTAACCCAGGGGCAAAAAAATCAGAATGCAAAAGGGTTTATAAGTAGAAACATAACAAAGAATGAGAAGAAAAATGTAATTATCCCTATATAGAGAACTGTAATTATTCCTATATAGAGACATATAATTATTCCTATATAGAGAATGTAATATTCTTATATAGAGAACTGTAATTATTCATATATAGAGAAATATAATCATTTCTATATAGAGAAATATAATTATTCCTATATAGAGAATGTAATATTCCTATATAGAGAACTGTAATTATTCATATATAGAGAAATATAATTATTCCTATATAGAGAAATATAATTATTCCTATATAGAGAATGTAAGTATTCCTATATAGAGAACTGTAATTATTCATATATAGAGAAATATAATTATTCCTATATAGAGATATATAATTATTCCTATATAGAGAATGTAATATTCCTATATAGAGAACTGTAATTATTCATATATAGAGATATATAATTATTCATTTATAGAGATATATAATTATTCCTATATAGAGAAATATAATTATTCCCATATAGAGATATATAATTATTCCTATACAGAGAAATGTAATTCATCTTAGAAAGAGAAATGTGTTTATTTCTAAACACCAGTAAGTAAGAGCTCTGTCCAGAGAAACCTGGACTCACCACTTTTACCTCTCCTGAAAAAAGGATACTCAAATTGTAAATACCTGAGTGGATTATGATGAACGGCTCCCATGATAATAGAATTGCATGCGTCAGCTGGTGAGTCATCTTACCCTCTTCAGCTTTTTTGTCTTATGTTCCACCTCCTGCTGCAGGGAGGAGAACGTCTCTCTCATTTCTAAGGTCTCCTCGTCCTGCAACATCATCTGCTGCTGGATCTCTCTCTCTCGTCTTATCTGCAAATCATGCAGAACATTCAGCTCTGGTAAGGAGCAATAGAAACAGTACACCCTTAAAATATGAAGGTCATTTTTTTAAAAGTTCAGACGGCCCACAATTAAACTTCTATAATAGATGAACGGTGACACAAATGCATGTTATATAAGGAGAAGAAAACAATATGTACATTTACATACCTGCTCTGCAATTTCTTGCCTCTTCATCTCCAGCATTTTTTGCTGTTCATTGGTGTGATCAATTATAGTCTTCCCCCCCACTAGCAGTTTGCTCTCCATAGCCTGTGAACAAAGACATACAATGAATTATTAATGTAAATTTCTTTTGTTCCACCAGTGTCTCATTTGTCACACCTTTGTATGATGATCTTCACAAGTACCTTGTGTTTCTCAATTATCTTCTCCAAGGCATCTTGATCCCACTGCATGTCCTGTATACTTTTTCTGTTTTCAATCAGGTGCTTTAACTTCTCCCCGCTCCCATGGCAGATCAGGCCCTTGGGGTTATCACTTCCACCTTTTATACGAAGTCTCACCTCTGGTTCCTCCTCAAAAGCCTTCCACATATCCGCATCCCTCTCTCTGAACATCTCCTCTTCCATGCCAGCCATACTTTTACTCAGCCTTTTGCTGTTCCTTCTCCTCCTCCTCTCCTTTGCCAGCATCCCTCGCTCCTCTAGCTGGGCTTTCAAGCGTGCAATCTCCTCCTGAAACTCCCTCAGCAGGGCATCTTTGGGATCCTCATTAATCCGAGGTTTGTTCTTGATATTTTTGGCCCGGCTGGCGTACCTCAGAGTGGAAAGGGATTCATCAAAGTTCTTGTGCGATGGCCCCACTGTTGCTATCATGACCGTCTTTGCGTTGCCACCCAGTGAGTCCTGGAGCAGGCGGGTCAGTTTGGAGTCTCTGTAAGGGACGTGGGTGCTCTTCCCATTCACCAGGGCTGAAATGACATTCCCCAGTGCTGAGAGGGACAGGTTGATTTTGGCTGCTTCCTTAAGTCGCTTTCCTTTCGCGCCCGTCTTGCTCTGGCGCTCGCTGCCAGCCAGGTCAACCATGTTGAGCTTCCCAACACGGATGTGGTCCTCGCCATCTGGCCCTAGTTCACTACACTCCACGGTTATGACAAAAATGGCATGAGACCGAGAGCTGCGTTCATTCATGTTAGTGAACCCCACAGCCCTGGACTGGTTGCCTATGTTCATCACATGTTCAATCTCAGTGGCATTCTTTGTGACCACGGAAGACAGATCTTTCACATAAACACCAAAGTCCGGGCTTTCTTTAAGCTCCAGTTTCTTGTTGTTGTCTTTGCACAGAAGATCTCGGATATCCTCCTGGTAGATCTCCAGGTATGATGACCTCACCAGGTATTTCTGATTCTGACTTCTGGAGATTTGTGTGAAGATGTGCTGAAAGGAATTTGGTATAACACCTCTCATCTCTGGGTCGTTTGAAACCCCTTGCATGGTGTGTGTTTTACCTGTCCCAGTTTGCCCATACGCAAATATAGTCCCGTTGAAGCCTTGGAGCACGGAGTCCACGAGAGGTCTCACGGCGTCATCATAAATGTCTCTTTGTTTTGACTCCAAGCCATACACAGAATCAAACGTGAATACTTTCCTTGGCTCATCAGGTGGTGCCTTCGGGTTCTTGAGGGTGATTTGTCCCAGTCTGTCATCAATCTGCAGGATGTTTTCACAGCCCACTGTCCCCTCCTTCCTGCTGAATGGCCGGCAGCGGACCACCACCCTGACCGCCTCGCAATGTTTGCTTTTAGACATTTCGGTTAAAAAATAAAGAGTGTCACGTTAAAATGCCATTTTTTCCCTCGGGCGAGGTCCACAGTTTTCCTTCTCCGTACAGGTGCTGCAGGAATGTTCTACTTCGTGTGTGAGACGTTTTCATCATTCCGATTAAAGCAGCGTCTCCTCAGCCCTGAGCATCTTCATGAAATGAAGCGATGTCACAAGATGTTAAAAGATGCTGCTTAAGAAGAACAACACCCAGCCGCCCCGGCCCAGCCCACACAGCTTCCAAGCGGCACAGGGTACACACCCTGCTCTGCGGACAATGGAGACAAAGCACGTGACCTGCGCAACGAATTGGGTTGGAGCAAATCTTCTCATGGAACACAGCTATGCTCTCATTCCGTTATCGTGAGAAATCGCTCTCCAAATTAGCATGTGAACGCACCTCGAAAGGAAAAGCAGCAGGTTTGATTTCAACAACAGCATTTTATTCAGTCTTCACATTTACAACATTGCTCAAACCAGGCCAGAAGATCTTTAATGTACAAAAAAAACAAAAGCCATTTTCTGAACCATACTGGTAGACATTTATTTAATTTGTTTGTTGGAAATATATTTTTATTCTTTTGCCTTCAGTCTTTTTACATCTGCAATGTGAGAATAATTAGTCTCCATCTGCTCCTCAATCATACAGCCTCATCAAGTTAATCAATAATGTTAAAGTACAAAAAAAACATTCGATTTAGCTGACATGAACACACTCAGTTGCCACTTTACAAGGTGCACCAGCTAAAAGTAATGATACAACAATCCTGTTATAAATCTGGACTCTTTTTTTATTTTATTTTATTAGGACTGCAGTATTAAACTGCATTTGTTTAAGCTAGGTGTACCTAAAAAACTGACAACATGACCGTATTCCCAGAAGTTTTCCCCCACTCATGACATAAATGTTAGGCACAGTCTAGTGGCAGACCGCAGGTCTCCTGAAAGCTATTGGCACACACGGTCACTTGTGAAATTTCTTGCTAGGATCCTTTGCGTGATCAATAAGCAGCTGGCATGGTGTGAACTGATTCCCGTAGACGGCTTCAAATTGCCTCATCTTCTCCACCAGCTTGTCTGCACCAAAGTTGTCCACGAAACGGAAAGGTCCTGGAAGTGGCAAGAGATTAATTTAGAAATATTATAACAGGAGCCATGTTAAATAAATAAAAGGCATAATGCTCTAGGCGTGTTGACCAGATTACTGGTTAAACCAGGCTGGTTTAAAAAAAAAAAGGAGATTTAAATAAATCTGATCAAAATTACCATTGAAAGTGTTACTTAACTATAAATATAACTGGTAGGTGTGTATTTTATCCAAAAATGCTTTTTCACTCTGGGCTTTTTGAATCCACAACATACATTATGCTCTTTTCAGTGACAGGATGCAGCTTCGGAGCACAAGCGGCTCCGATGACAACGACTACGGTTGAACTCTCACCTCCAAGGCAGGGGGGGAATCCCAGCCCAAACACAGCCCCGATGTCTCCTTCCAGAGGGTTGTTCAGAATGCCCTCCTGCAAACACAACACGGCCTCGTTGACGAATCGGGAAACAAGCCTGTACTGCACATCAGAGTCGGATGATCTGTAGAAAGAACAGGTAAGAACAGAGCGTTTCAACATATTGCAACCAGTCAAATGTAATATATTATGGTAAAAATGTTTAAATCATAAGTAACAAATGAAACAATTTGGACAAATTGTTTCACAAAGATAATGGTAAACTTACACAGCAGGATTTGGTGTCAACTTGAATTTCTCAAGGATATCTCCAATTTCTGGGTTGACTTCTTTGGTCTTGAGTCCAGCCTGGTAGACATAGCAACCCTTTCCTGATTTGCGGCCTTGAGAATGAAAAAAAAAAAAAAAAAAAGATTATTAAATCTTAATAAAACATTTACACATAAATTCTACCGTAATTACTTTATCCAACCAAAACCAGGCCCAATCCTTCAATGTGACAGCTCATACGTACCCTTGAATCCCAGGTCCACCATGGACTTAAGAACCTCCACATTTCCACCACCAAAGCGAGAGCCGAAAGCTTTGCCGAGGTCCTCGGCCACGTGCGCGGCAACGTCGATACCAACTTCATCAGCCAGTGTGGCTGCACCCACAGGGAACCCAAAGCCTGTGGTGAGTGCATCTAACTTCTTGGGGTCAACTCCTTCCTGTCAGTGCAAATTGATACATTTTTAATCATAACAACTCATTTGTGGAACTGCTATCCTGAAATAAAAACACATTTCATTCAAGTGAGCCAATTCTGTCAATCGTAGGCCCTAAATCCTACTACTACAGTACATAATGTTTACAGCTGCATTTCCGACTGTAGTAATACTACTAACCTGAAGTACTCGTACTGCTTCAGCCAACATGGGAGCCAGGCACCTAGTCGTGTAGAAGCCAGGTCCATCCTGCAAAGAAATGGGTGCAATATTTTACTAAAGTGCAATAACCTATATTTATAATTATTAACATGCATCATTATGGTTGTCATTAATTAAGCTAATTTGTTCTTGATATTTTTTCCAAATCAACTTCCACCACCTCCCAAGTAATCTACGTTTTAATCAAAAGGAAGGGCAAGTTTTAAAAAGAAACTTAAATCTCACCTTCATTTAAATTTTTTTTATTTTGAGGTTGTCTCCTTTTCTTTTGCTATGATGAATGTGTGTTCTCCTTCTTTGTGAGCTAGCTAGATGGTGACTCTAAACCCCACGTACCATGTTGTGTAATATAGCGTGATCTAATTTAGTTCTTTTGATTTCTTTCCCTCCTGGGTGGTTTCCTTGTTATTTTGCTTTATACTTGATAGTTTGTTATGCTTCTTTTTCTGTATGTGTCATTAAATGTTAAGTATGGTCTGTTTTAATATTGTCCGATTTAAAGTTGTTTTGGACCCCCGTAAGACCCTTATATAAGATATACATTTTAATAAAGTTGAATATTTATTCATAGGTAAGTAAGTACACAAGGAAAGAGGAAACAAACACGATGCTTAATCTCACCCCAACAACGATGATGACTTTGCCCTGCTTCAGGCCGACTGCCACAGCGGAGGCTGTGGTGTCCTTAGACGTCTGATTGGTGGTTATAATCTCCAGGAGCTGCATCTTGTCTACTGGAGAGAAGTAGTGCATCCCAATCACCTAAGGATACACAGAAAATATTCAGCAAAATGGTTTTTTCTTCATTTATTTATTTAGAAGCACTTTTAAACTACAAGGCTTCCAGCTCCAAACCTTGTCTGGTCTCTTGCTGACAGCAGCAATATCCTTGATGGGCAGAGCGGACGTGTTGCTGGCAAATATGCAGTGAGGGGAAACCACCTGCAGACAAATGTTTGTTAGATTGTAGCTCAAAGTCGCAGATAAACTAATAGTCACAACAATACTGTCCTGGATTTAATGCTGCAGAATGTAAATACCATGGATCAATATTTACAACCAAGTGAGTGCATTCTTTTTGTAACAGAGGACTCTTTTGAGTCACACTTACAGCCTCCACTTGCTTCAGGACAGCATGCTTGATGTTAATGTCTTCAAACACAGCTTCAATAACCATGTCGGCCTTTTCAAAGCCGCTGTAATCCAGCTGGCCAGTCAGGTTGGACAGGATGGAGTCTCTCTCAAATGACGTGATGTTCCTCTTTTTAGTTTTGTCATTGAGCCTGGTTTAAAATAAGACACACTTTAGGTTCCAGTTAAAAAAAATTGTACAACTAAATTCAAATATCACGCTGATTTGAAATGCTATTCTGGCGTCGGACTGGAACTACACAAATTTACAGTCAGTATGTGAATTAAATACTTAACCTGCTGAGTGAAAAGAAAAACAATCTAACATAAAAAATAAAACACATCCTCTGTGACACAACTAATACTGAAATGCCTGATTTAATAAACCCACCCTTTGTAAACCTGCTGTTCTCCCCTGGCCAGTCCAGAAGTTGTGGTGTCCTTCAGGATTGTGTGCACACCTTTGTCCACAGTCACCTGGGCGATGCCTGCTCCCATCAAACCTGCTCCCAAGATGGCGAGAGTCCTAGTGGTAAACAACAAAAACAGACAATGTATCTATCACCTCAAAAAGCCAAACAGAAGAGTAGATGGTCGGAGGATACTTGTACTTCTTTTAAACTGAAGCATGACTTGGGATAGTCTCCTGTTTACCATCATTGTAAATGTGTCAACAACAAACTGGGTGTTAATCGTTCCACATCACACCCAAGTTCAATATGCGAAGGTAATATACACTTACTTCACTTCTCTTTCAGGAACTCCAAAGCGGTTCTTCTTGCACGCAACTTGACCATGGTAGAGACCAATCAGGGCCGCCGATTCCGAGGTTCTTGCCAACTGACCAAAATTCTACAACAAACATGGAAATTGGTGATGTTCGCTGACACAATGTAAATACTACATTTTCAAATTTTTAGGCCAACAGCTTTACCTGAGACTCAGCTAAGTATCCGGCAACAGGGCCTTGTTCTAGTCCAGCCTTTGCACACTGAAGGGGAAATGGTTGGGGGATAATCAAGTCAGGTTAAATCTTAGACTGACTTTGCAAAAGATATTCTACAATGATTAACAACGCAGAGAAGGCAGAAGAGATTGGTAGTCTGGAACGGTTGGAACTCCTTTCACTCTGCACGGCCAAGAATTTCCAGTCAGGCTCATTTCTCAAAATTCACCCAATACCATCCAGATTTAATAATAATAATAATAATAATTAAAATATTGTGGAGAGTCATTGCTTAGGAGAAGTTTTTACTTACTTCGATTATTTTCAGGGGTGCCGGATAAAGTCCCTTGCTCTGCTTCATAACTTTACTGTAGACAGTTTTGTAAATCTGATTCCGCACAAACTCAAAGCTCATAACGTAGTCTTGAATTTCTATGGAGAAAGAACATTAACTCTGTAATGTAGTGGTTTTTATTCTCATGATGAAACCACCTGAAGTGACAACAAAGAGTCAAATGACCAATAACTGCAGCACAACTTACTTTCCATCGTTCCTTTCGCTTTGTGGAGAGGGATCTTCTTACTGACGATCCCTTTGGCATATTCAATCGCAACTTCCTCAAGGTAGTCTATTGTTCTTTCTTCTGGACTCTTCAGCCCAGGTCCTATAATGCAGAAGAATCATGACAAAATACATTTGAACAATTATTTTGTATAATTGAATTACTCAAATGTTAGGATTTCTACAGGTGGTCTTTTTTTTTAGCTACCCATTTAAAGCAGCTCAATGTTGTTGTTTTAATTATAAGGGAGTCATGCTAGCTCACCTAGGGGATCTACAAGTTGGTTGACAAGCCCCATCTTCTTGGCTTTATCTGCTCGGATATTTCTTCCTGTCAGCATCATGTCAAAGGCATTGGGTAGACCAACCTACAGGTGATAAACCGAAACACATGTGGACTTTCAAAGACAAGGTAGTTGAATACAAGACATGATGGGCAAGGGGGATAATCTGTTGACAAAAATGTCTTAAACCAAGTGAACATTAACCAGATTATTTTGCTTCACAGACTAGCCATGTCAGGTCTTGCCTTGACATTGACATCTTTACTATGATGTAACCATGTGCTATAGGACACTTCCACATACTATAATCTGCATCATCCTGCATACTGTATTGTTTTTGAACTGAAAGTCAAGTAATTCAAACAGGAAACGTGGGGAATAAAATTCCAGTACTCACCATTTTGGGGAGTCTCTGGGTACCACCAGCTCCAGGCAGAAGACCAAGCATTACTTCGGGAGTACCAAGAACTGTTTTCTTGCTCTTTGTTGCAATTCTGTACTGGCAGGCGATGGCAAACTGAAATGAAAAGGAGCCCATAAGATAACACATTAATATTATTATATTACCCTAGTCAGATATTTCCAGTAAAGGTAAACAATATAGTTGGTTGCTGAAATAGTTTTTGTTTACCTCTAAGCCTCCACCTAAGCAAGAGCCGTTGATGGCAGCAACAATGGGTTTAGGAGATTTTTCAATTAGCTCAAACATCTTCTGCCCGTCCTGAGAAAGTTTGGTTACCTCTTCTTCACTGTTGCAGGCCTGGATCATACTGTAACAGATGTGAAGTACATCAAAAGAATTCCAGACAATCCAAGGCATGGCCACTCTGACAATTCATTCCAATAGGAGAAAGGTCTTAATGCTGAGGATGTTGAATACTTATTTGTGTTGTGTTACAGCAACAATATACTGTACAATAAATGAAAGAAGTAGGAAGTTTATACAACTACTGTTCCACACACAGACTTCAAACTTTGATAAGGATTAATGCAATTTATCTTACTTTATATCAGCTCCTGCAATGAAGCATCCCGGCTTTGAAGAGATGAGGACAGCACTTTTAACGGCGTCGTTGGCCCAAACTTCATTCATTACTTCTCCCATCTCCTTTTGCATTTGGATTGACAGTGTGTTAACCTAGAGGGAGAAATGATCGTTAGGTTCACACAACACCAGCACAATTCAGAAGGGAAAACTGTCAAATGTATTTGCAATGAGCACATACCTTGGAGTTTGGGTCGTTGATCCGTATGACAGCAACATCGTCCTTAACTTCATAGTTCACATGGGTTCTGGCTAAAAATAGAGAAGGGAGATATTGTACAGGGAGAAATAACTGTGTCACTGGACAGAGTAACCTATTTTACCCATGTATTGTACAAATGTGAATTTTTGGAATTACCTAGCATTGCAGGAGCTACTGAGAAGGTGCGACAGGTACCACCTGTAAAAAGGGAAGTATTAGTAAGCAAAACATTATTAAAGTCATGTGCCTATCACTTTTAGTACAGAACACACACTTTATTTCATTTTTGCATCCATAATACTTTATAAGTTATATTTTTGTTTATTTATTTCCCATTCTGTTTACATGTTTCTTAGCCCCCTCCCCGATCCCAGTATCACATAATATTGCTATGACCTCAGCCGGTCTCAGCCATGCTGTACTGTGTGGAGACATGACCCTTCACCTACATTGTTCCCCTGCCATTCAAACAGAAAGTGGCAACAGTAGACAACACAGAGAAGAATCAATGGCAGAAGTCCTCATATCCCTGCCTAAACTGCCACGAGAGGAATGTCTTAGAGTCAATAGTCGAAGCCAACAGTCTGATTTAAAAAAAAAAAACTTTAGTTTTGAACCAGAGACTTAACTTACTCAATTCCGTAGCAGACAGCTAGCTAGCACAGATAGCAAGGTTACACTTTGGTTTTCTCGCTTAAACAAAATAATATGAATGAAAACTCCGATTCATCTTTCACTGAGATATAACGTTATGTTTGCTAAAACCACAACACGTTCCTGTTGTGTAAGCACTAACGTTACCACACATTTCTGCTTAACATTATTCGGAGCTAATAGCTAGCTAAAGTCTAACAAGCTGATTAGCTACCCATCTAACGTTACGACACATAGCAAATCCCGTAGTTTTAGTATCATTATCTGCGCTGGTTTTATATCCTGAATACATTCCGTTTCTACCTGTGAAGAGCGCGTATCTCCTTGATGTGAATCTGGAAAGAACACCAAACGCTCGAACACAAGCCATCTTGGGAGCGGGGGTCAGTCTGCTCAGCCCTGGGATGAAGTGAAGCTAGCGCTAGTTAGCTTCTCACTGTCAAAGTAAATAGCCACTGAGTCAGCACATGAGCTGATTGGTAGTCATTGAAAATGCACGCATACCATTGGCTGACTCTGTAGAACTCGCATCTTATTGGATGTTCTAGGACTGTAAAACGCCTCTGAACCCTGCAAGTTCCCAAGCCTGAAATAAAACACCTGAACGCAGATAATTATACTATTTATAATGTATATTATATATTTGTTTTAAATTAACTTTGTCATTCAAATTATATTTCAATATTCTTTTAAATGAAAAATATGAAAAAGGGAGTCATTGCAAATATGTGTATAAGGTAAACCGGGAATGTGTAAAAAAAAGTATGACTAAATGAAACCAATTACAGAATGCTACCGCAAGGTGGAGGCACAAACCAGTTAGAGACATATAGAATGTGGAAATAGAAAAAAAGGAAAACCAAGGCACTTAAATTATTATTTAAAAAGCCTTTATTTGACTGGCTATTTCACTCATTCATTAAAACTGAACAGACATAGGGAGAAGCAACCCACGCGTGGCGGCACAGCTAGACTTCTTCAGATTATTTAAATAGCCTTTAGCTACACATTTTTAGAAAGATATATCTAACTATCCTTCAGAATAAGTACTGTATACATAAACTTATTCATTTTATTCAAACAAAAGCCTATGCATTTACCTCTCAGTTTGTTGAACTGTTTCTTAATAGATTTTTTACTGATCCTGAACATTTAACAACAAATCCAAAGGAAAAACGTTTATTAAGTAATTTGTGTACATAGCATTTTGTACAAAATTAGACTTGTGTTTAAGTTCTAACTTGAAAGCTGTTTATCACAACTATTGATATTAATTCTGCACATTTTTGCAATAGCCTACACAGTTTGGATTTAAAGCAATTTCCTTTACATACAAAAGCAATCAATTGCCAATCCAAGCAGACTGACTGCACAACATTTTCAAACATTGAAAGATCATTAGATCACTTTATTAGTTAGCATTTACTGGGAGTAAAGAACCAACCTCAAATAGAACATTTCACTATTCAGATATAATTGTTAGCAATTTTGCCAAAAAGAGATTTTTCCTCTAATATTCAGTTTGTGCCGCAAAGAGGTTATCCAATATTTCACAAAAACAGAAAAACAAACAGGGAAAGTTTGAAAGTTCCTTCCTATGTCGTTTACATATCACAGCACGAAGGTGACACCCTGTGTCCAAATTGGTGAACTACATTACCTCGTAGTGGGAAATGGTTCCTACTCTTCTACAGGGTGCACTGTGCCTTAAGAAAATAACCAAATCCTCTTTGACTTCTGATTTAATCACAACCTAATATCTGCTACCTCTGACGTTTTTACCTCAACTAACAGGAACTGATCATTTCCCCCATGGCCTATGTTGTTTCTTGCAAAATAATTTTCTGTGTCATATATACCACTATCATCCTTTCACATTTAACAAAACAAGATGTTGTAAATTGCTCGTGTGAAAATTTTAAATTTCAATAAGGTCATTACATTTTGTTATAGACAAAGTTGTCCCCTTAACTGATTAGTGCTACTGGTACTAACATGTACATGTACAACAACAACTACAAAAACATTAGTGCTAAGATCGTGGTGGTAGAAGTACTGATATATGTATATATTAATACAGAACTTTAGTAAAGTACTTAGTAACTCTCCACTACTGGGTTAGTATTACAACTGTACATCTTATTTTCCAGAATAAATAAAAACCCACCAAATGAAAAAAGTACTTACAATAATAGCCCCAGTAGTGAAATATAAGTAAGTATATGTATTTAAGGAATATACTACCACTCCACGACATTTTGAAAGCAACTATTGTGCCTTTTACTCCACCACATTTATTTGATACCTTTAGTAAGTCACCTGGCAGATTTAAATTAATAATACATACAGAATGTAAAATCAACCCCAAAATATGACCTTTACCAGCTGAAACAAGTACACATAAAGCATTAATAATTATAACCCAGTAACGTTGTTATAATAGCCTATATATTTTTCTGAAACGGTGGATTTTTAGTACTTTAAGTAGGTTTATATGGTGTTGCTATGCCTATGTATTTTTACTTGACTCTTGAGTAGTATTTTAGGACTTATAGTCTACTTGTGACATCGAGTTTTTACACTATAGTCTTGCCACTTGTACTTAAGTAAAATATCCTAGTAGGCTATGTCTACTACACTGACTATTCCCAAGTTGGAAATATCCCTTAAATGCGCAATTGATTCCACTTCAAATTTTTTTTTTTTTACTTCTGACCTTTGACATGGCGTGTATACAACTGTCTGTGCGTGTAAAAGGGACAAACAGAATGCAGCGCTACACTTTTGAGGAAGGCGGGATCATATATCACTAACAAGAAAAGATCCAATCAGAGGTCAGATTTTCACATAGCAACCCCAATCAGTGAAGAGGGACTGTCTGGTTGCGAAGGTAGTGGTAGTGTGGTGTACTGGAAGCAAGGGTTTCCTTTAGGCTTGCTTGCTTACGTTTGGTAGGAACATTCTACCCATATATCTGTTAAGTTTGGCGCGTAATTAACAAGCGTTAAACAATCTTGCCTAATAATATTTTTTCCGCATGTTAATGTTGCAAATTATCTGGCGAGGTGAACGTAACCTTGTCTGAAAAGCATCTTCTAACATAATTGGAATACGAAATTACGATGCCATCCCCGATGGAGGGATCTTCCAGAGAAAGTGACCACTTTACCGTGAAACATGAGCTGAAAAATGGTAAGTTAGCTGCAAACTGGGATATACTTTTAAAGCAGTCTGTCCTATTTAACATGTATTTTTAGGAGACACGCAACGTTACCCGAGGGCTAGCTAGCTTGGAAGAGCCAACTGTCACTGTCAATGGGCATGTAGTGAGCGCTACCGTTAACGTTAGCTACTCATGTCAAAAAACGGCAGAGGAAGGCTAACGTTAGCTGACTGTCCTTATTTCTCGTACTGCTGTCTCACGCAAACTTACGTTACTTAATCATTTAACAAACGTTTGCAAGCTAACTAGTGTAATAACGGTGGTCAACCCAGACAATACCATTAGCTTCGTTGGTAGTTAACGTTGCGAGGCTAAATCAGACCATCGACAGAGATTTTCAGCAAGTGTCACTGTCACTGCCTTAACTTAACGTGAATCACTATGTTGGATTTCCAATCATCGCCTGGTCTGTTAGCACTCACAGCTAACTTATCCTTAGCCAACGAAGCGCAGACACAGCTGCAGTGCTGTCGTCTCAAGAGTAAACAGCTTGGTTTCATTTTGCACAATGTACAGGGGTGTATACATGAACATTCACATTAGGCACTGCTTGTTCGTGTACTAGGGGTTGACAGGTAAAAGTCTTCGTCCCTTATTAACTTTACACTGTTCAACATCATCGTCAAAATAAAACTGTGTCGGTGGTGCTGAATCCTGCCGGCTTGTCTTTTTTGTTGAGACAATGTTACTGAATGATAGAACAAAGTGAAGTAGTGGTGACATGTACAAAGAGACAAAGACAAATAGTATCTCAAAACTCTCCAAATCAAAAACAAAAACAGTTATAGAGTAAGGAATTATTGTTACAGATTGATACTTAGGTAACGGTGGTTGTTTTGAGTAGAGTGCATAGCTACTGATTGAATGTAGAGGGCTGCTAAAAGAAGTTGCACACTGCTTCAGCTGCAACTGGTTTTTAATGACAGTGCTGCTGGTCAGGCTACAACTTGACTATGCTGCACACTCAGGTACTGCCCTACCCTAAATATGCAGTCAGTCTCGTTTTTATTTTTATTTTTTTACAATGAATACAATTTCACACATTTTTGCCCAATTTAACCCTGCTTTGGACCCCTGCTGTAGCGTTTGACCTAATGGAGACAATGTAGCAAAAGTAAAATATATACTGTACATACCTATATTACTAAGCCCTTTCATTGGTCACTCTTCCTGCTATTTATCAAGAAGTTGAGTGGAAAATAATAAAAAGGTGCTACAGGGGACCAAATTGCTATAATTTAATAATCTTAGCCATAGTTGTGTCGATTCTTTGCACAATAAAAAGACAGAGTATCTAATTTTCCAAATGAACGATGTGTTAAAATCTAGTTTCAGTTAGTGGTTGGGTTTTTAAGTCTTATCACTCATTAAACCAACCAAAATACACTATTAAGGTAAGCTTTTTATTGTGAGGAACATTGGCCTTTCTCTAGACTAAAGTTTCCTCTATTCTAACAGTCAAATCAAACTTGGCCTTGGCAGATGAGTTTGGCAAGGGTATTATGCAACCGGAATCCCTGACCTCAGATTTGAAGGACAGTGTTGAAATGATACCGTGTACAAGTGAAGTGTCTAATAGTTGCAGCATTTCTTCTCATGCAAATCGGAAGAAATCAGCGGAAAAGATTAAATCAGCCGCTATAATTGCTCAGTAGCTTGTTTTCAGAGTGTCAGACAGAAGGAACGTGTTCACTACAATGGACATACGAGTCCAAGAGCCTGCTATGCTCAGTCATCTGTACAGGGAGGCCATGATTTACAAAGACACAAGGAGTCACTGACGGTGTGTGCTGATTTCACTGAAGATCCCTGATGAATGATTTTGACCTTCTGCTTGTTAATGTAGCCTGTGTGCTGCGGATGATCTCACACTGTGTTTACGTGAAGGAAGTTTACTGAATATACATGTTTTCTGTCTGCAATATGCACTGTTGCACTTTTTTTACAATGAAACATTCACCTGTGCAACAAGCCCAGTCTGCTGTATTTAGCTATGCAATGCATTCATTTAACCATCACCCAGGCGTTACTAACTTTTAAATCGCTGATCCTCCAAGTTAAAGCCCACTTCTGCAATATTTTAGCTTTGCAGAGTTTGACTTCATTCGCCTTAAAGCATCATGGCTAAGAGTCTCTTTGTATTAAAATGAAATGCAAGAATACAATATTTATAATATGGGCAAGAGCTACAAAACAAAAAGTATACAGGACTGCACAGTAATGTAAATGCGCCTCTTTTGGCAACATCAAAACAGCTGATTTGTTTGAAATGTATAATGGCTGTATCAGCAGTATTCAATATTATTCTATGATGGATTTTTGGCCAAAGGCTGTTCATTTTATTGCCAAAATGTCATCTCTTTCTTTGGTAACTAAGCATCTTTTCACTTTTTTTATCATTAGGAGCAGAAAGAGCTATACTGTAGAGAAGGACTAGGATTAAAGGTAGTCTAAAGTAGAGATGTTCGGATACCGATACCAGTACCTGTATCACCTCAGATACTGCCTAAAACGCGGGTATCAGAAAGTACTGGAGTTTATGCACCAATCCAATACCACGTAATAAAGCCATAAAGAAAATCTATGTTAAAGTAGTTTATTTATGTTCTTTTTCGTTATAACTGACTGTCAAACTGGATGAATAAAGAAAGCTTTGTAGTGTTCATTGTTTGTGTTTGTTCACGTTTCACAAAGAGTTTAACCTGAGCCAGACCGACAACAAAAACAGAAATCATATCACATCCACACGGGGATAGTAGTATGCAGCTGTTAAAACATGATAAAATATATGACACACTAGTATCGGATCACTACTCAGTATCGGACAATACGCAAGTTCAGGTATCAGAATCGGGACCGGGAAGCAAAAAATGGTATTGGACCATCTCTGGTCTAAAGACTTAGTCTGTGGTACAGTTTTTTACTGAACCAGACCCTGCATTTTTTTATACACCAATTTGCATTCACATTTTGTACCTTTAATCATATCTTTAATGTCTTGGTTTTAGTACATATTACATATACAGTGAGTAAAATAAGTATTTGAACACCCTGCTATTTTGCAAGTTCTCCCACTTAGAAATCATGGAGGGTTGTGAAATTGTCATCTTAGGTGCATATCCACGGTGAGAGACATAATCAAACAAAAAAAATCCATAAATCACAATGTATGATTTTTTAACTATTTATTTGTATGATACAGCTGCAAATAAGTATTTGAACTCCTGAGAAAATCAATGTTAATATTTGGTACAGTAGCCTTTGTTTAAAATTCCAGAGGTCAAGTGTTTCCTGTAGTTTTTCACTGGCGGGCTGATTTCTCACCTTTCTGAGGATCATTGAGACCCCACAAGGTGAGATCTTGCATGGAGCCCCAGTCCGAGGGAGACTGACAGTCATGTTAGCTTCTTCCATTTTCTAATGACTGCTCCAACAGTGGACCTTTTTTCACCAAGCTGCTTGGCAATTTCCCTGCAGCCCTTTCCAGCCTTGTGGAAGTGTACAATTTTGTCTCTAGTGTCTTTGGACAGCTCCTTGGTCTTGGCCATGTTAGTAGTTGGATTCTTACTGATTGTATGGGGTGGACTGGTGTCTTTGTGCAGCTAACGTCCTTAAACAGGTGCTTATCTAATTTAGATCTAAATATAAATGGAGTGGAGGTGGACATTGTGAAGGCAGACTAACAGGTCTTTGAGGGTCAGAACTGTAGCTGATAGACAGGTGTTCAAATACTTATTTGCAGCTGTATCAAACAAATATATGGTTAAAAAAATCATACATTGTGATTTCTTGATATTTTTTTTTTTTTTAGATTATGTCTCTCACAGTGGACATGCACCTACGATGACAATTTCAGACCTTTCCATGATTTTTAAGTTGGAGAACTTGCAAAATAGCAGGGTGTTCAAATACTTATTTACTCACTGTAAATGTCTTTTAGGTTGTGCTAATTCTTAACATGGCACCAATCACGGTAGGTGGGAGATTTCTAATCCAACTGCAAACAGCAATTTTCCTGTGTTCCATATAACCATCAGTTAAAAGAATTCCTAATATAGAAAAATACTCTTTTGTTATTCTTAGCTACTCACAATTTCATTTTTTTGCACAGAACACTGAATACAAATATAATCTCACACATAATCTTCTGAAAGTGAATGACCCTTGGAATTGGGGTGTCACAATTGACAAATTGATCAAAATGAACTTTTGATTTCAAAATCATAAGCAGGATCGGCAATTTTGCCAGTATTTCTGTCTCTCTTCAAACCTGCCTACTTCTACACAACATCAGACTCAGTGTAAATTACTGACTGGTAGCGTGTAGCTGAAGACACAGGGTAACATTAGCTTACCTGTGCCTGTAGCTGGCATCTTGACTATTCCAGACACCATTTCCACTGCTGGAGTTGTAGACGGTGGAGAAACAACAGAACTGGAAATGATCCTACTTTCCTGATGTCACCGGTGTAGCAACATGTTGCCTTCCTCAAGAGTGAGTTATGTAAACAAACAATGAATGTTAAGCATGTGGGCTTCACAAACTGCAGGGTGCCTTCAGGTATATCTTGTTAAACTAAGGGTGCAGTCATGTGCCTCTGAAATCGTGACACCCCTACCTGGAGTACATCTACTCTAATGATCACATGATGTTGGTTATTTCCTTTTCCTTAGTATTTTATCATTAAAGTAGGGGTGCATGATATATCGACTTAATATTGTCATCACAATATCAAGTTGCACAGTATTATATCTAAAGCGTCGCAATAAGTATGTATTATTTTGTTTATTTGGTGGAGCGCTGCGTCCCGTCCGTTGGTTGTGTGACTTCGTTGTGTTGGATTTGGAGCCCGCTTGAGACGCTGTAATGATCATCATTTCATTGGCCAGTTACCTTGCCACTTGCACATGTTAGTACACATCAGCGCCCTTTGTAGCGTACCACATTTGTGCATATTTCAACAGAGTGACAGTGTAAGTGAAGAAATAAGGACCACAAAACGGAACAAATCCCAGAAGCAAACGAAAAGTAGTGTCCTGCTCTCTTTATTTATTTCATACTCTCCAACCAGTAAAACATGTTTGGTTCTGTAGACCTCCTTATTCATTCATTTATTCATTCATTCATTTATTAATTCATGTTGGACCAGTTCAATATGACATACTGTATGTCAGCTGAAATAAACCTTGTGTTGTAGGAAAACTTGTTTAATTTGTAATTAATCAATGTGAATGCGTTTTCCCATAAGCTTTTGTAATTTTACCATGTTTAAAAATAATATAATCAGAATTGCAATATTACATTTTTGTCAATATTATGTAACCCTACATCCAAGCCACTTTTATGTTAGATGATTTGAGTTGCTTATCGGATTCTCTTGTAATATATTTCATTTCTGCTCTGACTTCAGCCAACCTGACGGGCCATGTGGAGAGAGTGGGCATTGAAAACTTCGAACTATTGAAGGTGCTGGGCACAGGAGGTGAGTGAACCTTTAAACTAGTCTCTTCTTGTGTTGAACAGATTGTAATAATTAGATGGCACTTTGCATGCCAGTCTGAAATCTGATATTGTGTGTTTTTGGAGTGATAAAGCCATTGCTCTGCTCTGAACTTTTCCCCTTCTCTTTATTTATACTAACCACCAGCTTATGGCAAGGTGTTCCTGGTAAGGAAAGTGAGTGGTCATGATGCAGGAAAGCTGTATGCCATGAAGGTTTTGAAGAAGGCCACTATTGTACAGAAGGCAAAGACTGCTGAACACACACGCTCAGAGCGTCAAGTGCTGGAGCACATCCGCCAGTCTCCGTTCCTCGTCACACTTCACTATGCCTTCCAGACGGATACCAAGCTGCACCTGATTCTCGGTTAGGATATTTGATAGCAAAATGCCTTCTCTGTTATGTTTATACAAATTAGTATAAACAGACAATAAAAAATAAAAACAAGTATTTGTCCTTCCCTGTAGAAAAACAAACCTACTTCTATTATTTTGGATGAAATATGACATGCATGATATCTTTTAATTATAGATTATGTAAATGGTGGGGAGCTCTTCACACATTTGGTGCAGAGGGTGCGATTTAAGGAACAAGAAGTCTCCTTGTACAGTGGCGAGATTGTGTTGGCACTAGAACATCTGCATAAGGTAACCCTGAGATTCATCACAACAAAGACCTCTGGTCTGTACAGAAGTTATCTATTGATGATTACATGCTTTTACATGCATTAACCTGCCCCTCTCTCACTTTCTTGTTGCAGCTTGGGATTGTCTATCGGGACCTGAAACTTGAGAATATTCTGCTGGATTCAAGTGGGCATATAGTTCTCACAGACTTTGGTCTCAGTAAAGAATTTGATCAGGTACAATATGTCTCAGTATGTGTTAAAACCTCTTAATGCTTCAACTGATGACCCACTCACTCCTGTTGAAGCAGATTCACTGAATTCTCAACTGTTAACCTAATGAATGTTGTGTTTATTTTCAGCGTATCTCAACAAAACCTATTGTTTGTATCCTTGAGGTCTAATAATCATGGTGAATCCATGTCCTTCCTCATAAAAACATTGTCAACGTTAATTTGTCTTGTATATTAAATACTGAAACCAGGTTTTTAGTGTTTTTAATCTTAAACCTTTCTCTCACAGTCCTGCCCACTTGCAGGCACAGACAAGGCTAAGGTTCTT
>NC_048426.1:7017502-7027586 GCF_013103735.1 Etheostoma cragini
ACAATGTGAGAGCCAATTCTTATGAGCTACATGTACCTTACAATAGGTTGTTGTGTGAAATAATTAAGCAGAAGAAAATGTAAACCCAAAACAACCCATGGACAAAAGGTTATATTGTACGAATGTCATATAAGAAGTAGAAAGGAAGTGGGTCATATTCTGTCTTCTTTTCTAATCCTGCCTTGTTCTCACTTGATATATTAAACTGACTTGATTATTTGCAAATATGTATTGTAAAGTTACTAAATTACAGCATTTTTCAACGACAAGATTATACCAAAATGTCAATTGAAAAACTGTTAAAGGATACAAAACTGCCCTCAAAAATGTCACTTCCTCACTCTCCTGTGTATGTGTGCGTATTTATGTTGTATCTCGTGACAGTTATATGGGTACCTGCTTGTGTTTGATGTAGGATGGAGGCACAGACTCAGCGGGAAGTAGCAGCCCTGAAGCTCTGCGATGGCCACCCTAACATTGTCAAGTTACATGAAATTTACCACGACCAGGTAAGGTTATTCGTGGTGGATACATTTGCGACCATAAATTCTGTTTTGGTGGCTCTCTGTTGAGCCTGTGGGGACTGTAGCCTTATTAAGTCCTGGAACTGGAACAAGGCAGATTAATGGGGATGCTGGGAGCCCTCAAGGTCTTTCTTTTGCTTAATGTATTGTCCTATAACATCCCTCCATGTGCAAAATATTTCACACCAAATGTATTTTTACACTGCAGCTGTTAAAGCATCCATTTCATAGCAGTGAATAGAAACAACCTAGATTTACTTGTGTTAATAATTGAGCCGCACACTCAAATCAAACTAAGTGTGCATGTGTTCCGACTGTAGCTTACCTCAGTTATTTCGAGGTGTGTCTGTGTGGCTGTGTACAGGTTCATTAGTCCCGGCCCTTCAAGCCCCCAAGCACCACTTTAGTCCTGATGAGCTCAGTAGGGTTATTACTGTACCTCAGAGGCCTGTGACCCAGATCAAAGCAGCGCTGCCTCGCCTCGCCTCAACTCAGTCCTTCCTTTGTTCCCCAGACCCAGCACTAATGAGAAACTCTACCCCGCTGCCCAGACACATTATTCCCATTTTGTTTGGCCCCTTTCACTTTTACTCAATACCATTATGGTTTGATCTCAACATCATGGGATCAAGGATGGGCTGTTTTTGTTGTTGCTATATTTATAATGCAACAGAAACATTCTTATCCACAATTTCACACGTTAAGATACAGCTGTGTTCAACAAGCAGTTTGAGCTGTGAAGGTAAGATTAAAAATACATTACACAAAACGCACACTTTGCACTTGTTGTGCTATTCGAGAGCATGTCAAAGAATAAAGGTTGGAAATGGGTGTAAAAAAGGTTGGTGAGAAGTGTAAACATATTCTGTGCATGTGTTTTCTGTAGCTCCACACGTACCTGGTTCTGGAGCTGCTTGGTGGAGGGGAGCTACTGGAGAGGATCCGCAGAAAGCAACATTTCAGCGAAACGGAGGCCAGCCGCATCATGCGAAAACTGGTGTCAGCCGTCAGTCACATGCACGACGTAGGAGTGGTGCATAGGGACCTTAAACCGGAGGTATAGGACATGCACAAGCAGGACTGCAGCTCGAAATTCGTTTTCCGTCTGAGCATGGTTTGTGTCTTTGTAATGAATACAGACACATTGGATCAAAAGCTTTTAAAACAGAATCACTGTGTTCTGTATGATCTGACGCATTGTCATTCTGACTCTGCAATCTTCCACAAAACAAGAGTAGAATTGTTCGACCCTAACATGGGTCAAAAGTATCTGGTCAGACAAGTCTTGATGTCCAATTTGTTAAGCTCTTAAGTGAAACAGTTTTGCTGAGCAGAAAAAATGATTGCGCTCCGTGTCTCCCAATTGCTTCGTAGAACCTGCTCTTCACAGACGAGAGTGAGAACTCTGAGATAAAAATCATAGACTTTGGCTTTGCTCGCCTCAAACCACCAGACAATCAGCTCCTGAAGACTCCCTGCTTCACCCTGCACTACGCAGCACCAGAGATACTCAAGTATGACGGCTACGATGAGTCCTGTGACCTGTGGAGTCTGGGAGTTATTCTGGTGAGTGGGTGTGGGCCGACAGAACCATGCTCAGGTTAAAACCAAATTTAAACTGATGGAGAATCATTTATTATTCAACTCCACATTATCCTGATGGGAAAGAAACATATCACCACTCAGCAGTATTTTATTTTAACGCAATTTGAACAGAAATTGTAAACGTTATAACATAAGAAAAGACAACATCTAACTTAGTGCTGAAAAAGGTGGTCAGTTGTTTAGTTCAATATATGTCTGACAATTTTGATAACTGATTAATTACGTTATTTTTACCGTGAAGAAAATGCCAAACATTTGCTGGTTATGACTTTTAAAATTTGAATATTTTCTTTACTTAAATTTGATGACTTTGAGTTGTTACATTTATTTGATTGTGATAGCCATTTCAGAGGATTCCTTTGGGATCTGCTCATTTGTGATTGGCCTTAGTCTTTAAACCGACGTAATGATTACTCAGTTAATGGAAGAAATACCTTAATCAATAAAAGACAATGTTCATTATTAGCAGCATTAATCAAAATGTTGGTTAATGGTCACTGATGTTGATTTGCTTGACAAACGTTTCTGCAAAACTGTATGCAGAGAGAATTGTATTCATATTTTAGAATTTATAATATTCAATATTTGATATGATCAAGTTTAACGATACTGACAATACTTGTACCCCACATCAATATCAAGCTTTCAGCATGCGTGTGTGTGTGCGTGCGTGCGTGTGCGTATGTATATAGAGGGTTGGTGTTTGTGTGTATGAATCTGCACATACATGCATGTGTGTGCATGTTCGGTTTAATCTTATTTGCATGATATTCATCTCCCTCTCTTGTTCAGCGCTACAACCGTCAGCATCCTGTG
This sequence comes from Etheostoma cragini, assembly GCF_013103735.1. Taxonomy (NCBI): domain Eukaryota; kingdom Metazoa; phylum Chordata; class Actinopteri; order Perciformes; family Percidae; genus Etheostoma; species Etheostoma cragini. The sequence goes on from NC_048426.1 coordinate 7,020,448, forward strand.
GTGAGCTGACACAGTTTAATGCTCACCACAGAATGGAGAGCAACCAGCCAAGCTCTCAGAGCTGGTTAAGGCTGCGCTTAAACGAGACGTTGGTTACCAGTGGCAGAAATGTCAACCTTCTTTTTGTAGAGGAGAGAAATTAAAAGGATTGGTAGAGAAGGAGAGGGCACATGGGAGAGGGGTTCTAGACCTGGCCAGTCATCCATGCAGAGTCTGGGCTCTCTGTGTAAGTGTTGTTTCACACCGATGCCCCCTGGGGGGATATGGGAGTAGTGTGCCTCATGGAGCTTTGATGAAATTGCTACTGACAAGCTGTGTGCACAATGCCCTGGAAGCGAAGTGAGCAGACACAGAGAGGGAGGGAGAAAGAAGGAGAGATCAGGACAGATCCTTCACTGCCGAAAGGACTGTTCCCAACTACTGTCATTTTAATGAGAAATCTGTGGGCAGATGTAAGCAGGCCAAGAGGAGAGTATCCAGTACGTTCAGCCAAGCACAGACTCTTCTGTTTAGTGCTGGTTAAACCATGGTCAAAAACATGCAGCATAACAACGGAGTAATGTGGATAGTCAGGATCAGTCAAGAGTTCTTTTAAAGTTGTTTTTTCAACAGCAGATTTGTTCTAACATTATTGCCCAGTTATTTTGTCGGCCCATTGTTGGCAACATGATTAATATAAAAAAAACAAGCATATAGCATTTCCTGTGGCACACAACATGTTTAGATTGCATTGACATTTCAGATATTTAAACCTGGAAACTACATTCACAGTGTTTTTGACTGCATATTTTGTGGATTTGCTCTGTTTGCAGTACACCATGCTGTCTGGCCAGGTGCCTTTTCAGTGTCAGGAGAAGAGCCTGACCCATACCAGTGCTGAGGAAATTATGAAGAAAATCAAACAGGGGGACTTCTCTTTTGAAGGCGAGGCCTGGAGAAATGTGTCTCAGCAGGCCAAGGACCTGATACAAGGTCAGGATGGAACTGGTCGTTTGTTCTTAAATCTAAGGATTTGTGTGAACTACTACTCTATGCTAGAAGTCTATTCTCATACAGTGAAAGCTCAGAAAACATCTTTAGTTTATTAGTGACTAAATGCTAAGAGTTTAGAGGAAGTTGTTTCCCTATAGTGGGCTTTAAATGTAAATTGGCTAAAATACTGTAAGACCACAAGAACATTGTCCCATGCGCTCTCTCTTATGTAAAATATACAACCATACAAAATACAGTTCGGAACTCACACGCTCAAAGAGTAATGGGACTTGTGGGGATTTTAACTAATCATAATTGAAAATACAGGCCTCTTTTACTCCAATTTTAGATGTGAACTAATGTGAATGAATCCTTACAGCATTACGTAGTTTTGAAGTGACAACATATCCAAAAATATTGGATGTTTTAGAATGTTTTTAGCAGGACTACCCATTTATTTAATTTAATCACATATTGAATTTTAAACCCACAAAGTAGCTCACAGTGACTCAGCTACCTGAAGAGGAAATCCCTTCCTCTTAGTAGCTCACCTCCTTACTCGTGTATTCAGAGCACTAATGGTAAATCTCTGTGTTGTTCCTGCAGAGCTGCTGACCGTGGACCCAAACAAGAGGATTAAGATGTGCGGCCTACGTTACAATGCCTGGCTCCAGGACGACAGCCAGCTGTCCTCCAACCCACTCATGACCCCGGACATTCTTGGCTCCTCTACTGCCTCCGTCCACACTTACGTCAAAGCTACCTTTCACGTAAGAAATTACCAGCAGTGCATGCTAATTGTAAATGTAGGCCAGGACAGGAACTCTGGGCTTCCGGTTATAAAATGTGGGTTGTACTGAACAATTGCTTTCATCCTGCTGCTTCACAAGAACACTTACCAGTTGACCTGAAGATGGAGATTACCTTTATTTTAATTGTACTATTAGGTTAATTCTGCAAAGTAAAAAAGGATCACAATTTACTGTGAATGTCAGATAAAATGGTTTAAAAGAGAAAATATTGGCACATAAATCAATAATGAAATTAATCTTCAGTTTCAGCCTTATTCTATCAGGTGTAGATCTGGATTTTATGCATGAAAAATGTATTACATTGGTAAACTCACACTTAAAGCAATATTGTTGCAACTAGTCCAAAACCTGTTAGATACGCTGAATTGGTATCCGCGCTGATCCTAACTCTATTTAAGTACCTGTAAAAGGATAAGAACTTAATATCAGCAGTTGAGGAACCAGAATCAGCACAGGGAGATCCAACGAGTAGGATTGGTGCAAAAAACTATTCAGAGAAAACAGCTAGCTCACCAATCCCCTTTTTTGTCCCAGGCATTTAACAAATGTAAGCGGGAAGGTTTCCGACTACAGACGGTGGACAAAGCGCCACTAGCCAAGAGGAGGAAGATGAAGAAAACAAGTACCAGCACAGAGACCCGCAGCAGTTCCGGTGAGAGCACTCATTCCTCGTCCTCCTCCTCCCAATCTCAGGAGAAGACTTTTCCAGAGGGCAACACCAAGCTGCAGACCTCCAACAACACGCCTCTCGTCACGCCCGTCAACACACCCGCGGCCCTGGGAACAGACTCTGAGCACCAACCAACACATCCAGCCTTTCACTTCTCAGAAGAACAGTGAGACTGCCAGAGGAAAAAGGAAGATTCAGACAGCATCATGACCCACAGGATTGCTTGGAACATTGTGGAGACCGCTCTCTTCTTCTTCTCTCTGTCCCCGGCAGCTCTCTGCCTCTGGCTTGAATGCATGGACATCGGCACATCTCCAAAACCAAGCATGCAGCAGGAGCAGCAACCATCACCTCAATATCAATCAATCAATCATCACTAGCAATAGCCTATCCCTTTTCTTTCTCTCCCACTTTCAAAGACATGCCGTGTCAATCAGGGACTGGACCAGGTAGAAGTTGTCACCCGTGTCCAAAATGAAAAGAGCTGCTCTACTGCCCCGGATCCAAACAAAAAATGGAGAGACATCTTCGGGCCCTGTTTACACGTACATGGTTATTTAGGCAAACGGAGACCTTTGTTTGTGCCCTTCGTTTACATGCAAACGGAGAATTTGCCTCTGAAAATGAGTCTATCTAAAAAGATTTTTGAAGACTTTGTTTGTACGGTTGCACGTATAATGAGGCAAACGGCTGTCTAGGCAGCCGAGGAAGAGGAAAGAGAGGAAGTGATTCGTTGTCGTCGTTGTTGTTGCTATTTTTGGGATTTGGGGATATTTTGCTTCTCGTTATACTGCCACCTACAAGTTTGGCATGCTCATGACGGCATTGACGGCACATATACACGGGTACGTGTAAAGGAACACTTTTCTGAAAACCGCCAACTGTGCTCCATGTTATTTTTGAAAATGGAGAGGTTGAAATGTCTTTTTATGAAAATAGCCACCCACATGTAAACGTAGTCTCAGTCTCTTTAGAAAAATCGCAGCTCTCGCTCTGTCCTCTCCATTTACCTGTCTTGTCAATGCCTCCAGAGGTTTTAAAGGGAAAGTTGTAGTGTTATACCACGGATGCTTTGTAACGTTTTGTTAAAGGGAGAGCAGCAATGCAACGTGGTGCTGCGTAACGTGGGTCCTTTTCTGGGAAGTCTCTGCAAGATGAAGCAGGGTATTTATATGTGAATTTTACAACTGAGATTTATTTATGATAAGCTATATTGTTAACTTATTTATGGTTCAGATGGATCTAAAAGGAAATAGTGAACATAGTGAGTCTTTAGAAAAAAAGACATTTTGTGTATTTGTGTGTGTTTTTTCCTATCAGCTCTAAAGTCTGTTTCCATGTAGTCAGATGGTTGTTACTTCATCTTTGTAATCATCATAGACATGCTTCAAGTAGGTTAGAGTCACAGCTATGTAGACATTGTAAGACTATTTTAGGCAAGAAGAGATTAACACCATTAACTACTGGTTAATGGATTTCAAATGCATCTAACCAAAGTCCTTTGGACTTTATTTATGGTGGCTGGTGAATTTTGGGATTGAACTGCTGCTGTGTCCAGTTGTCAAAAAAAGGAATTTCCTTGTGGAAAGGGATTAAAGAAGCAAATATGTAAACCTCTTTATAAAAAAAAAAATGTTGATGTAGTATGTTCAGCCAAATCTGGGGTTTTATTGTTCTATGTGGAGTAGAGCTACCCGAGGGGATGTGACTTTACAAGAGCTATATTTAGACTTATTTTTCCTCTAATGTGGGAGTATGGCCACTCAGTCAGTGTAAGCCCAGCAGTGGATTTGCCTTGTGTGGTATAGGACTTAATTGCCCCATTATCACTACAACCAATTAGATTGAGCAGAACATCCCTAATGGATAATTCCAATCAGCTTAGTGTGAGGTGTATGCGTCAAGGAATTGGAGGTTGAGTTTTTTATTTATTTTTTATCCAAGATGCCAAAGGGCAGCTTCAAGTAGCTTCCTTTTCAGATGAAAGATGATGAAAAGGTTTATGTGCCAAGAAATGCAATTAAATCAGGTAATGGACAGGTTTGAGTCTATGAGTTAAGGGTGGTGAGACATTTGGATATTTGAAGGCAATATAGTTGCCCCTTGTGTCACTGCCCAAAGTCCTAAAACTACTGCAAAACATCAACCCTTTATGAAAAGTCCATGAGGACAGACGTCAAACAAACACTCCTTTTTATTATCCTTTTACACCATCCATTGCTCTATTTACCATGTTGTACTGCGTTACTGAAATGGTGATCTTTGCACTGTGTGACAGCTCTCACTTTGAGGTAGATATCTGCATGATGTTATCTGAAACTTTACTTGTTTTTTATTTTTTATTGTGAGTTTGTTTATTTGCTTACTTCAGTATCCCGGAAGTTTTGCCCCAATGTTACAATACTGGTGTTAGCCATGATAGTTTGGCAAGTAAATGGGTATTTGTGTTCCGTACTATATGTGAAGCTACCTAGAACCAGTTACTCCTGCTCAAACAGGATAGAAATTCTAAGTTGGATTACTGTGTGCATTTAAATACAATTCCTCATCTTCATGCGTTTTTAATGCACTCTGAATCTGAACCAAAGCTTTAACTGCAAGCTGGCTGCTCTAAGCTGCATGAGACATTTCCTTTCATGCAAATATGCAAACAAATGCTTCAAATATATCACGGTGTATGTTTGTTTTGTCTAACCGGTGAAATATGTTTGAGTGTTTCTAGCGCAGATCATTTTGTAACAGCATACAGTCAGTGTGTTTCTTCAGAGATTCTTTATAGGATCTAAAATATTCATACTCAGCACATTGTCACGCTTAAAACTATGCATCTCTTTTCGCTTTATGTTGCTTTTGCCATTTCAAAGAGACCTTGCTAAATGGGTCCTGACATAATGCTTAACAAGTAGCATGATGTACATTTACTGTACTTTTGCCCTAAGAGCATCAGCCACAATGGAAATGGCAAAGTGGAATGCATTGCCTGTATGAAAAGCTGAAATCCTTGAAGCTGAACACTACAAAGCTCTTGTCTAACTTAGTTCGCATGAGTTGCCCGTTGCTGCCTCATTAAGCCTCTTTTCTTTTGTTTGGGTGTATTAATAGCTCAAGTGGAGGAAGAGGAAAAGTGTCCTATATTGAGTTCCCCTCTGGGAGCCAGGCTCTATTAGCTGATGTGCGGCAGCGCTGTTTGTTCCAAAGAAAATACCCTACTCCACACACGGCCTCAGTTGGACCCGGCTCACTTTTCTTTGTAGGGAAAAACACAGTGTATCACAGGAAAGGGTTGGTTTAGCACCAACGTCTCTCGAGGCACATTACAAAAACTAGGCCCCCCCCCCACCTTGATGAACATCTTGTTCAGTGTGCCGCTATGAGGATGAGACGAGGGATGGAGGCCATTTCTAATTAGAAATATTTCCGCATACACAGTGTTTCCTCGTTTAGTTTTCTGATAAGAACCTTTTTACCTAATTGCAACATTAATTAGTGTGCTGGTAGTTTGAAGTGTTTTGTAAGAACCAGTGACTGTTAATGTGCGTTTTGGAATCAAAGGATTGGGCTTTGGATATTCCTGTGTGCTTCTGTCAGTGGAGTTGTGTATATAATAAGAGACAGATGTAGGTGCCGAAGCTGAAAGTTTCATTTTGTACTGAAAGCACGGCTTCTCAATTTGGTGCGTATGTGCATGAATTGTCTGTGGAATTGATATTTTTTAGACAGACGCTGTCACTAGTGTGACTCTTTTATTGGTCAGCTTTTATTATGGGATCATATGGAGCTGTCTGCGGTGCTGAATTGACCAAACCTCTGGTAATGCTGCAAAACCAAGTGGCTTTCCACAAGGACTCGTAACAATGTGATCCTTCAAGCAGTGACTCTCAACCAGGAGTACTTACCAGGGAATACCTGGATAAAATTAAAAACTAGGAATTATTGCTAAGGAAACAAACAAACGCACCACTAGTGTTAATCTTAAAGGGGAACCCCATGGATTGTACATATCAAAGTCTGTTTACAGGATAGGGAGTACTACTGCATATGTGATAATAAAGTGGTATTAAGCCTTTGATGGCTCCAGTACGGCATTAGAAGGAAGTGAGCTTACCAGACCAGAAATGAAATGCAATTAGAAGAAACTTAATTATTATTTTGTCACATACAACCATACAGTGAAATTCAATTTTTGCGTTTAACCCATCCTAAGCATTGGACAGCCAACGTCCAGTAGGCAACTTAGGGTTCAGTGTCTTCTTGTTTAAGGACACTTTGGCATGTGGCCGGTAGAGCCAGGGATCACACCATTAATCTTGCGGTTATGGGCCAACCCACTCTACCTCTGAGCCACAGCCAGTGTTCCTATATATGCTTTCTTATGAACATGTTTCATTGAACCTACCTTCTCCCAGAGAAATTGTTTGGTGTTTTTGTTGGTTTCGGTAATTTGAGTGAAACTGAGACTTTAAAGGTCCCATGGCATGAAAATTTCACTTTATGAGTTTTTTTAAAGTAATATGCGTTCCCCCCACCTGCCTATGGTCCCCCAATTGCTAGAAATGACGATAGGTGTAAACCGAGCCCTGGGTATCCTGTTCTGCCTTTGAGAAAATGAAAGCTCAGATGGGCCAATCTGGAATCTTCCCCCTTATGAGGTCATAAAGATACTGGCTCGTGTATATATATATATA
>NC_048426.1:7027686-7034146 GCF_013103735.1 Etheostoma cragini
GCAAAAGGGGGTCCAACCCGTTACTAGCATGGGGTACCTAATAAAGTGGCCGGTGAGTGTATATATATATATACACACACACACACACACACACACACACACACACACACACACACACACACACAGTTGTGCTCTAAAGTTTGCATATCCTTGAAGAATTGGTTATATTATATACATATTATTTGGCAGGCAAAACACATGTCTTTTATCTGTTATGGGATTGAACTGTAGATCCTAACAGAATGGCACAATCATAAAACAAAACATGGCAACAAAGAAAAAAATGCACCAACCACTGTTCAAAAGTCTACATACCCTTAGTTCTTAATACTGTGTATTGCCAATTTTAGCATCAATGACAGTGTGCAGTCTTTTGTAATAGTTGTCTATGAGGCCCTGAATTCTTGCAGGTGGTATAGCTGCCCATTCATCTTAGCAAAATGCCTCCAGTTCATGCAAAGTCTTTGGTCGTCTTGCATGAAGGGCACGTTTAAGATCTCCCCAGAGTGGCTCAATGACATTAAGGTCAGGAGACTGCGATGGCCGCTCCAGAACCTTCACCTTTTACTGCTGTAACCACTGGAGGGTTGGCCTTGTGCTTGGGGTCCCTGTCGTGCTGGAAAGTCCAAGAGCGTCCATGCGCAACTTCCGTGCAGGAGAATGCAAATTGTCTGCCAGTATTTTCCGATAACATGCTGCATTCATCTTGCCATCAATCTTCACAAGATTCCCTATGCTTTTAGAGCTCACACCCCCCCAAAACATCAGTGAGCCACCACCATGCTTCAGGGTGGGCATGGTATTCTGTTCATTCTAGGCCTTGTTGACCCCTCTCCAAACAAATTGCTTATGGTACCATAACGCTCTATTTTGGTCTCGTCACTCCAAATTACAGTGTGCCAGAAGCTGTGAGGCGCATCAAAGTGTTTTGGGGCATATTGTAACCAGGCTTTTTTGTGGCATTGACGCAGTAAAGGCTTCTTTCTGGCAACTCGACCATGCAGCTAGTACTGTTGTATTGTGCTTCTTGCAACAACCTCACCATCTTTTTCCAGAGCAGCCTGTATTCCCCTGACGTTACCTGTGGGTTCTTCTTTACATCCCGAACAATTCTTCTTGCAGTTTTGGCTGAATTCTTTCTCAGTCTACCTGACCTTGGCTTGGTATTGAGAGATCCAGACATTTTCCACTTCTTAATAAGTGATTGAACAGTACTGACTGGCCTTTGAAAGGCTTTGGATATCTTTTAATTTCTTTTTCCATCTTTGTAAAGTCCTATACCTTGTTACGCAGGTCTTTTGACAGTTCTTTTTCTGCTCCCCATGGCTCAACATCTAGCCTGCTTAGTGCCTCCACGTGAGATGCTCACACACTCTATTTATACACACACACTAATTGCAATTTACAAAGCCACAGGTGTGGGAAATAACCATTAATTGCCATTTTCACCTGTGTGTGTCACTTTGTGTGCCCGTAACGAGGCCAAACATTCAAGGGTATGTCAACTTTTGATCAGGCCATTTGGGTTATTTCTATTATAAATATTGTTTACAAAGCAGACAAACAACTATTTAAAAAGATATGTTTTCACGTGATCACTATGCTTGAATTTAAGACAGCTATTTTGCATGATGAGTCATATTTTCAATATTTATGCCAGGGTATGCAAACTTATGAGCACAACTGTAATTATTGTATAGAAGATATATTGTATATATCTTTACTGTATATATATATTACAGTACTGCCCAAACGTTTAGATACAACATCTCATTCAATGCGTTTTCTTTATTTTCATGACTATTTATATTGTAGATTCTCACTGAAGGCATCAAAACTATAAATGAACACAAATGGAATTATGTACTTCACAAAAAAGGGTGAAATAACTGAAAACATGTCTTATATTCTAGTTTCTTCAGAGTAGCCACCCCTTGCTCTGATTACTGCTTTGCACACTCTTGGCATTCTCTTGATGAGCTTCAAGAGGTCGTCACCTTAAATGGAAAACAGTCTTGAAGGAGTTCCCAGGGGTTCTTAGCACCTGTTGGCCCTTTTGCCTTGCCTCTGCGGTCCAGCTCTCCCCAAACCATCTCGATTGGGTTCAGGTCCAGTAAATGTGGAAGCCCTGGACACCTGGCGCAGCACTCCATCAATCACCTTTCTGATCAAATAGCCCTTACACAGCCTTGAGGTGTGTTTGGGGACATTGACCTGTTGAAAAGGAAATGATGGTCCAACTAAACCCAAACCGGATGGGATGGCATCCTTCTTGCTACAGGATGCTGTGGTAGCCATGCTGGTTCAGTATACCTTAAATTTTGAATAAAACCCTCACACCATCACACCTACTTCTCCATGCTTAACGGTGGGAACCAGGCATGTAGAATCCATCCGGTCACATTTTCTCCATTGCACAAAGACACGGCGGTTGGAACCAAAGATCTTAAAACTAGGACTCATCAGACCAAAGCCCAGATTTCCACTGGTCTAATGTCCATTCATTGTGTTTCTTGGCCCAAACAAATCTCTTCTGCTTGTTGCCTCTCCCTAGCAGTGGTTTCCTAGCTGCTATTTGACCACGAAGGCCTGATTGGCGCAGTCTCCTCTTAACAGTCGTTCTGCTGCTAGAACTCTGTGCGGTATTCATCTGGTCTCTAATCTGAGCTGCTGTTAACTCGCGGTTTCTGAGGCTGATGAACTTATCCTCAGCAGCAGAGGTGACTCTTGGTCTTCCTTTCCTGGGGCGGTCCTCATGTGAGCCAGTTTTGTTGTAATGTTTGATGGTTTTTGCGACTGCACTTCGGGACACATTCAAAGTTTTCACAATTTTCCGGACTGACTGACCTTTGTTTCTTAAAGTAATGTTGGCCACTCGTTTCTCTTTACTTAGCTGATTGGTTCCTGCCATTCTATGAATTCTAACAGTCCAATAGGGCTGTCGGCTGTGTATCAACCTGACTTCTGCACAACACAACTGATGTGTGTGTTTGTGTATAGATATCTTGCTATCTCCTTCTTTAAAGCGTCCGTTTTCACTCACATAATTTATCACTCAAATTATAAAAACAAACAAAAGCACTGTTTACAATTTCTCTGGGAGAAGGTAGTTTCAATGAAACATGTTCAACTGTGTTGTGTGGATAATCCAAATTAACTGGGACAATGTTTCTGGAAAAGAGAAAGTGAGTTTTTAAATGTAACTTTTCAAAGCTGGGAGCATCACAACCTGATATCTCACAACCTGGCTACATAAAACAAAAGCTAGATACCACTTGTAAGAAAATACTGTATGTTTCATCTTTGGACTTTGGGTGAACAGACCTTTTGATGATCCAGTTTGGGGAAATCATTTGTCTCTTACCCCTTCCAGAGAGGTCAAAGCACATAGTCAGCTACAGACTGGCACTGTTGTCTTGCTCAAAGACACTTCAGCTGCAACCCTGGGATCTCAACCTGGTTTTGAATTTATTAGGTTTGCTCAGCCCAGTGTTGCTGTATATTGTTGACAGAGATTAATGCTACATGAAGAGGTTTTAGTGGTTTTTTTTAATAAAGAAAACTTTTTGCATCAAGATGTTTTAGGAGATGTGATTCACTACTCATGACAACTTGCCACTTCATTATCATCATACTATTTGTCACCACCATACACGTGCTACTGCTTGATTCCTTGACAATATTTCTCAATTTTCATTGATTCTTGTGAAATCCTTGTCATATTGTTACTGAAGCATGACAAAAAGTACTGTAGCAGTATTTCCCTTTGAGATTGGTTAATATTAAACAGTTTCCAAACACGCTATCAAGCTTTAAAGGCAACTTTGCACTTGTATGATATTTTTAACGATTTTCTTTTTTTTATTGTAAAAAAAGAAAAATATCCTCTTTGATTTTGTGCAGGTTCAGATGTTCAACATTTCTGATAAAATACTATAATATAAACCTCAACACCAAATAGTATGTTTACTGCATACCTTCTTTTTTAGGCACACCGTTGATATGAGGAAAGGAAACTCTTGATTCGCTTCAATAAATGCTTTACTTAGTTGCTAAATACATCTGTACATTAAATAACTTGAGACTTTAAAAAGAACTTTAGCTTGATGGTATTTTCAAGCGTATTACTGAAGACATTTTTTAATGCCAGGGTTTGTGTGTGCTAGTTGTCAGAAGAACAATAGATGTGCAATCTCCTGTTCATTTATTGAGCTTAAATTAGGTACAAATCGTTTTTATATTTAAAAAAATTGAAATTCAATTTTAGAAGGCATGTGAGGAGACATGGGAACTGTGTTTCAGCGGCCAGCCTCTAGATGGCAGTGTTTAATAAGTGCCACTCAGAGAACAGTTTCCTATGCAGCATGAACTCCATTTAGCCTTTTCGGTGTTCATAGACTAGTCAAATATTACATTGTGTTAAATATGCTTCAAGACTAAAATATAACTTTTTCACTTTGTCTAGCAGGACTAGAGATTTATGTCTATGTACCAGGTCGATTTAAATGCATATTTATAACCAAATCAAGATTTGTGTGTTCCAAAGTGAACTGTAAGTACTGTAAATGTCTAGTTATATTATCTGTGTGCTCTTTTTAAAAAGGTTATATGCAGTGGACCTGACAAAACGTTTCCGGTCTCTTTTAAATGTGATTTTAAGATGCACCCAGGGTCCAAAATTTCCTTTTTTTTGTCCAACAGCCAAATGGATAGTGAATGTTGAAATTCGGCCAGCCACTCAATAGATTCCCACTGTTTCTTTGGCTGGTGAATGAAGCAAATCTACCAGCCACCTGCAGATTTTACCAGCGTTTGGCTGGGAAATGGTGCTAATTCTGAACCCTGGATGCACTCATATTAGATGTTGTATGACAACTGTGAGATTTCAAAAAAAGATTTGAATGAACTGTGGTGATATGGATGATGAGGGACTTGTTTAAAGGGTAACTTTTTTATGAATGTACAGTCAAACCTTTATCTAAAAGCAGATTTAGGGTGGAAGCACCACCTTTAACCACATTTATTGTATTCTCATTTTCGATCAAGGGACACTACGGTAGCATCAAAATAGCTATTTTTAAAACACTAAGAAGGCATAAAACTTTTCTCCAGGTATCACCAGGGCTCTACACATGAACTCCAGCATTGAGAACATTGTTTGTGTTCACAGAGTTTACTGAAAAAAAGTTTTGAGCAACTCACTGTAGCCGTTGTTTTTTCCAGTCGCAGTCATAAATAGTCTAGGGAGGACAGTAAAGAAGGAAATTTGTTGTTTTGACTTTATTCAACACAATATTGACCTTGTGGTTGAAAAAGGAGCCTCATAAAGAAAGACATTTCCTCCTATGGAGTCCGTTCATTTGCATTCAGAGCGTCGCCTCTTTTTGACTGGCAAGATTTCGGATAGCGTACACAGTGAGTTAAAAACTTCTTTTTACTAAACTCTTTAGACACAATCAATGTTATCAATGCTGGAGTTCATGTGTAGAGGCCCTGGGGATACTTTCACCAGGGGCTCATGTTGTGTTGAGCTCCTTAGTGTTTTAAAAATAGCTATTTTGAGGCTAGCATAAAAGTGCCCCTAGCACTCCCATTCAAAAGGCCATTCGACTGAAAACCAGAATACGGTGAATCTTAAAAGGGGCACTTCTGTCCTAATTATGCTTTTAAATGGAAGTTTGACTCGGGTACATTCACAAAAAGACCCTAGGTTTCATTTTGGTGAGAGTTACGCTTTAACATGTGTAAAGTAATGATACTTGAGAATTGTTTGTGATTGCAGAGTTTGCCTGTTTAGTGTTATTATCTGTTTAGTGTCATATCTGTGAAGAAATGTTTATTTTAGAAGCTAAGGGCTTTATGGTCTTTGAATCCTTAAAAGAAAATATGGAACTGTTTGTCACATGTTGCAATAAAAAATCAAATATTACACATCTTCTCCACTAGGGCTTACTTTCATCATCAATTAGTAATTGATCAATTGCTTGATCTATGAAATATATAAAATTGTGGAATCAATCAACCCAAAGATAGTCATTTTACTAAAAAGGAAAATGAGCAAATATTCACACTTGAGAAGCTAAAACCAGTGACACTTGGTGTTTTTTTGTAGTTGCTGATTATTTCCTGTCAATCTACTCATCAATGAAAAGACTAATTGCAGCTCTTTTCCCCAGAGAGAATGAAGCTGCACATTGTCTTTGCTGTTGTGTACTACCATGTACTGACAGGAGAGGAGGCTCTCTAGCTCTCAATCAGCTGGACTGCTCCTCCAAAAGGAAAAGTTACATATCAATAAGTGAACATTGACTTTTTGCTGTACACACACAAGAGGGAAACTCCACTAGAGTTACCAAAATCATTCTAGTCCCAAACCAAATGTTTCACCAGAGAGGGTCTCAATCAATGCATCAATTGATTGTGTGCACAGTTGCTATATATATATATATATATATATATA
>NC_048426.1:7034246-7035499 GCF_013103735.1 Etheostoma cragini
ACCAGTCCACTCAGTCTCTCTGTCCCAGTATAACCAGTCCACTCAGCCTCTCTGTCCCAGTATAACCAGTCCACTCAGACACACACAGCCCGGGTTCAAATTTAACCTGTGGCCCTTTTATACGTGTCATCTATTACTAATAAATAATTACATAAAACATTTAAGTATGAGTAAAACAACTGATTTAAAAAAGGAATAGTGCAAAGAACACAAAAATCCACTTAATATGATACTTCCAAGAGTAAATGTAATCCGTTACTTCCATCCTTATAGATCAGTCTATGGTAAGTAGGTCATATGTTGATTTGACTGAAGTCATCAGTTGTTTTTGGCTCTTATAACAATATGAACATGTTTTGGTAGAGGAGTTCCTCTTATTTCCAAGAATTCTTCTACATGCTTCACTTTTTGAGTGCCATAATGACATGTTGGCCACTTCCAGCACCAAATAGTAGGCTCTAATAAAATCCACAAACAGGAATTTTACTGACGGACGAGGAGACCCTTTTGGAAATAAAGGCTAGTTGACAACAATGGGTTACACGTTGACCTGAATAAAGGAAAATTGCTTAGGTTGTTTAGAGTATGCTTTGAAGGTGTACAAAAAAGAGGTTTGCATTAATATCCTAGGCAGAATTATGCAAAATTATGCTTCATAGCACAACAAACAAAGGTTCACATTGTCTTGTCGGTCTACTATTATTGCTTGAAATATCGCTGTCTTCTCCACATACTGGCATCAGCAATCACTCACAATGTACCAAGTAAGAAATTGAGTCTAATTATAGGAACACAAAAAGAAAATGAAATCAACTGACCACATCTTATACTTATCAGCTTCCTTTCGAGTCTGTGGTAAAGGGTTTGGAAATGTCGGTCTTTTGGGGTGTATTAGCGGATCACCTCTCTAAAAAACATCTCAATGATGGATTTTAGAGTGCAGACCTTCCATCTGAATACTTGCCCACAGTATACAACACATGTTTAGTAATGGATAGTATTTTAGTGCAGAGAGGTTTCAAAGAAAATACATATCATGTATATGCACAAACACACACGCAAACACACAAACAGAGGACACACTGTGTAATGAGTTTCTCTGGCTCAACGTCCATGTTGACATCCGCACTGCAATATTAGCCAGGTGAAAGTGCTCTATGAGTGCACTGTCTGTATTGTTGCATGTAGTAGCAAGTGGGGAGAAACCGCAATAAGTGGATTGAAAGCCATGCACAAAAAAAAAAAAAAACTGC
>NC_048426.1:7035599-7078708 GCF_013103735.1 Etheostoma cragini
GGTTATACTGGAACAGAGAGGCTGAGTGGACCGGTTATACTGGGACAGAGAGGCTGAGTGGACTGGTTATACTGGGACCGAGAGGCTGGGTGGACTGGTTATACTGGGACAGAGAGACTGAGTGGACTGGTTATACTGGGACAGAGAGACTAAGTGGACTGGTTATACTGGGACAGAGAGACTGAGTGGACTGGTTATATTTGGCATGGAGAATGAACTTGAGAAGAGGTTGAATCTAGCAGATGGAGGAGGACTGCACGCTGGAGACTGACGCTCAGACAGGTGAGTACCTAAAACACACACATTGATGGTGTAACTCAAACTGTGCAGCTCTCCTTTTGCTTTAATGTGTGTGATTGTTGCTTTAGCTGCTGTGGAAGTATAGTATCTGAATTTTCATCTCTGTGTTGTCTGCCTTGGTGATATTTTATTCTGCTGTTAATTGTCAGGTTAGTTAATTAGTGCATTGTTTTGTTTATTGCTGATGATTAAGTGAATGTCCATCCATAGAAATGGAAGTTATTGTTGGTTTGGACATACAGGTTCTGTGGTGTGATGTTCCACTGTACGTTGACATGTTACAACACTTTCTTTTGCAGCCTAAATATGTTTTTAATTCAGTAGTGCTATAATGTAACATTACCATCATATTTATTGATTTGAGTTTATTTTTATACAAATCATTTTACATATTCTAGTACTCTTCCCTTCCCTGGGTTGAAGTCATGGTTCGCTGCAGTTCTTCCACACCAAAGTCTGACAACCATTTCTTTATGGGCCTCACTTAATAGTTTGGAGAGTTTGAAACAGGAAAAAAAGCCTCCCCCAAACTGTTACCACACAGTGGGAAGCACACTATTGTCTAAAATAACATTATATATTGTAAAAACTACCTTATGTTACTTTTGACAGAGAAGAAATAACACCTTACTTTTACTAGTAAAAATTGAAGTTTTTTAATTTGGGGCTAGGACCTAGGCCGGTAGTTTTGTCTGCAAGACATTGACTGCTGGACCAAAAGGACAACATCCAAAACAGTATATTACAAAAACAGTCATTTAAATGAAATATACAAAGTTAAACAAAGTACCATGAACGCTAAAAACAATAATATAGGCTATATTGAAATGCAAAGAATACCATAAGCCTAAAACAGGTTGTCCAAGCAGTCCCAAAGGACATTTCCTCAGATGGGGGATGTGAGTGATGAATACGTACTACGACAGGGCATGATGGAGGAGTTTGAGCTCTGGGCTGGAATTTGATGTGTGTGTCTGCTGGTCTAGTTTAGCCATAGGCTACTTGACGGGACTCACTCTTGACACCCCACTAGTCCTGTGCAGATGTTTTGAACCAGGTCTCATCGTGGATTTTGCCTCGCTGGTTAAAATTTGTGCTGGGGCTAAGTTTATAGTAGGCCAGCAGGAAGTGAATGTAAGCCAATGTAATGTTCTCTCCACTATGGCAAAACCAATGTGTGTGTGTGTGTCTGTGTGTGTGTGTGTGTGTGTGTGTGTGTGTGTGTGTGTGTGTGTGTTTATCTGCTCGCTTGTGTGTTTCAGAGGGTGGGGTTTAGGACTGTAGAGGGGTGAAGTGCCTCCGATCCTTGGGAGTGGAACGCATTTCCTTTTGTTGCCCTCCAATTTTTGACTAGTCTGCCCCAGCACATAAGCATGATGGGGCTGTTTCTATTATCCAGCTTCCCAGCGTCCACCCCCCCATCCATCCTACCCTGTTCGGCCTGTTCCCAAAGCGATCGGCATTCCTGGGGGCCACCAGTGAAGCAGCTTTAGAGGGAAGGCCTGCTGGCTCCTGGGTGGCCTCTTGTGCACGGGCTCCAAGGGGAGGAGACAATGTCTTATTAATTGACTGGGCGTCTTGGGCAGAGTGCAGGAATTTGCAGAAGGGGGAGATGGAAAACTGGGGATGAGGAATGAGCCGGGAGGGATGGAGGGGCGGGACGACCTGGGGAAGAGTCACAGTCCCCCATTGGAGATTTATTGAGCCCTGTTGCAGATTTATTTCTGTTTGATTTACACTGCTGCTATGAAGGCGTGAGTTGTGGAGATGTAGCTATTCTGCTGTAAAGATTTGAAACTTTGTCTTTTTTATTACTTTTAAGTCATTCTGCTTATTAACAGTTCCACATTAGTCTGTAACTGAAGAAACTGTTTCCAAAAAGTCACCCATTGTCATTTCAGAACGGTCACTGGGCCAGATATTTCTTGATTTCTATTTACATCAGTAACTTTAATGGCATTACTCCTATATGTGCAGGGAAAACTTTGTTTTGGGCTGGATTTCCATGAAATTTCAAGCTTAACTAATCAGTTTTAAAGTAGTTTCATAAATCCGAGCACAGCAGAAATGTCTCATCTTATCATTAAACCATAAAAAAACAAAAACCCTAGTGCTTTTCGACACACACATTCTGCAGGTTATGATGGCGAACATCATGGTGGGCAGCCACCCGGCTCTCTAAGCAGACTTGGTTTTGTACAAGTTTGATGGAGTGGGACAGGACAGGGAGGGGTTGAGGGGGTGGGACGGGTGTACCATCTCCCCATGTGGTCCCCCCCCCCCAGGTGTCCTCACACTAATCCCGTTACATGTGTCCCCCATTAGCACTAATGGAGCGGCCATTGTCCCCCCGTTGTGTGCTGTTGTACCCTCGGCCCAGTCACCTTGAGTCAGTAAACTCAGCCCTGTCATGTTTGGACTGCTTCCCACACACAGGGGTCTCCATGACGACGATGGACAACACCCTACACACACCAACACACCTCGTTTCACCCACGGACACAAAGCGGTCGGTCAGGCTGCTGCAATGCCAGATAAAGTGGTTGGGGACTGTCATAATATCAAAATTACAATTACTCATATCAGGGTCACTTGAATCAGACTGGTGTTAGTTTTAAAATGAACATTTCTAGCTTTCTCTTACCTTTATGCTTTTTATTTTGGGGGGTAAACACTTAATTCTGCATGTCTCTTTTATTGTTCTATCTCCCATGTTTTACCCCGTTAAACATGTGTTTTGTTAAGTTTCTTGCTGATCATTAAAGGCACCTGCAGTGAGCAAACATGAAATGACTACAGTTCAGAGGTAACCTCTAAATCCATTAGCATCCAAATTACTTTAGATAAACTGCATTGCCAAATATTTTGTAGTAGTTATTCCCCCCCAATAATTAAATTATTTTTATGGTTAATGTAGTTTGAAAACAAGGATTTTTTTTACCCAATTCTTAAAATAACCTGAGAAATTTAGAATAAATATATGATATAAACCAAGTTGGAGATTTTGTGTATAGCAACATGTAGGCTTGATGAGGTTTCAGATTTATAATAAGTTTAATCTTGTACTAATTAGTTATATCAAAAGTTGCTTGGCTGCAGAGGCTGCAAAAGAAGCAGGCCAGGAGAGCGTGTACTGGGCCATGGTGTTGGCCATGTTTTCAGGTGACCCGGCCCCCGCGCTGCATCCATCACACAGAGACTGATTGAGCTGACCTACAGGCCGGCCCTGCCGACCCCCGGGCTTCCTGTTCTTTGTCAGCCTCTTACAATACCGCTGGTATCACACAGACAGGGGAGGTCTGAGAACCGACTAAGGGAGTCCACCCAGGCCGTGGCGGGGGGCGAGGTGGAGGGGAGCAGGGGTAGAGAGGGTCTGCGGGGAGGGAGCTGAGGACCCCCTTTTCAATTTCACTGGCTCTTTCCAAATGGGAGAAAAGGCAGAGAGTGGTGTCCTCTGTCACCCTGCCACACAGGGACCTTTAAAAAGAAACCTCAGTGGTTTCTCAAGTGAGGTGTCTTCTCAAGAGACAAAAAAGAGGAAAAGAATGAGCGGGCCAAGAATTTAATTGTGGTCCTATGCGAGGGACTGGCAGTGGGAGGACGGCCACTCTAGCATTTGTAAAGGAGCCAAGCCAGTTTACTTGTCCTTCTCTGTGCATCTCTTTGGCCCCGTGTAATCTGAGGTGGGCTCATGCATCACGGATCTTTCTCAGGTAACTCTCACTGATAGTGGTGGAAGAAGTATAGATAGAGGTAGATCTGCAAAATTTACCTAAAGAATCAATTAAAGTACAGATACATTTTTCTGATGTAACTGGTCAAGGTATGGCTAGTTTAAAGCAACACTAGAAAAGTTTTCCAATTTCGGTCCTCCTACAGGTTGGAAGTGGAATTGTCCCATCATGTCTCATTGGAACTACAAATACGCTACCCGATCTGGAGAACTTGCATATTGCGTTTATAGCTGGTAGAGAGCTGCAAGGAAAATGCAGAAGTGAAGTTCATCCTGTTACGAGTTGATGAACCACTGAAACGATTTTGGAAACAATAGTTTAAGTTACAAAAAGTTCTCTATTGTTGCTTTAACCACTTTATAGTTAATCCAGGGGTTCCCAACCTAGGGGTCAGGGCCCTGCCTAAGGGATAAAAAATCTGAGTAGGGTAAAACAAAATGAATATGGAGTAGGAAAAAAATAATAGCAAAGAATAGAGATAAAACTTTTTCCAATCTTTGCTTTTTTTGCAAAATATTGGGTAATTTTTCCTCTTTGGGCCTTGAACAATTACAATATTTAAAGTCTCCCTCCTCTCAGAAATATGTTACACAGAATATGACACCTGAAGACTGTTACTGCTAAATGGGGAAAAGTCTTTTTGTGCTTAACTCAAATATTGGTTTGAGGTGTGCCTATACTTTGTTTTTCTGACTGCATAATTAGCTTTGAGGCCTGTCATTGTCCATTATGCAACTCAGTAAGTCGCTGAGTAGAACTTACACAAAAGCGATGTAAAAAGTTGAAACCTCCAACGCACACTCGCTGAGAATGGACTTGCATGTTAAAAGATCCTCTGTTGTTTAATAATTTTAAGAATGAAAGCTTTAGATTTAAATTAACAAACTTTTGTTACATTCGAGCCATTGCTAGATGAGTTGATACAAAGCTGATGAAGACTATGTGTTTTTTTAATCCTCCGCGTCCTCCTTGGCTACTAGCAACTGCATGGAGAATGGGTGGTGTGCGATCACGGAAGGCTTGTGTCATGTGAACATGTTGACAGTGTTGTTGTCATTACTTAGAATTCCCCATAGGGGAGGGGGAAGTCAAAAACTACGCACTATAGCTTTAAGGTAATTTACCTTTTTTTATGGAAAAGAACATGTCATACCCATCTTATTTTTCAAAGTAGAGTATTTTAAACCTCTTTAAATACAAGTGAAGGGGATGATTGAGAGTGGAAACTCATAGACATCTGAAATGTGACAAAGTACAACAAGACATGGCGGTGGTCAGTTTAGAACCCCTGGTTCATTTTCAAATTTCTATCAGCAAAGCAACAAGCGACTATTACATATAGACACTGAATAATGGCGTAAAAAGTACATTATTTCTCTCTGAAATGTAGTGGAGTGGAAATATAAATTAACATAAGATAGAAATATTCAAGTAAAGTACAAGTATTTGAGTAAATTCACTTACTGTCCTGGAGTAACATTCCACCACTGCTCCTTAAGAGCACAACACATGACCAAGAGCAAAGCTCGGTGAGCATGAAACATCCACGCTAAACTATCGCCCACGTAAAGTTTCACAGCTTGTCTCACAACGCTGCCTTTGTCTTGTTCCTCTTGGATTTTCATATGCCTGCTTATGCATTCATGTGCTCATGTGTGTGTGTGTTTGAGTTCTCACTTCATGAGGATACATGGAGCTGAAGTCTTCACCGGTTACCATGACAATACTTCTTTGCACGGGTTTGGAGCAATCCCCTACCTGTATTGCCTCAGAGTAGAAGTGAAATTAATAAGATTTGTCCTTGGGTACTAACATACATGCACTGAGTGAAGGTTTGATGCATTGTGTTAATCAATCCTGGTTTTACACAGCTGCATTCATCACATGAATTCATTTTCCCTCTTTCAACACAATACTGTATGTGCAGAGTCCTTGCACTGTTGGATTTTTGTGAATAGAAATCGATAATCCTGCATTGATGGACCATCTAATGAACCCCACAAAAAGCTGAATATGTAACCGTCTCCAAACAAACTTACTGTATGTGCATTGCCATTAATGATCACTCCATCAACATAAAACCACACTGCCACAATGTGGAAGATGGACAAGAACATCATTAAGAATGTGGACGGGCTTATCAAACATCTTAAAAAACTAGACATGGTAAAGATATCAAACATGGTACACAGGGTTTGTAGAATTTTGCCCTCAGACTCTGAACAATGGCATTAATAGAAGTCACTAAGGTCACCATGTGGCCAGTAATAGAGATTTAGCAATTTGGCAATAGCTCATGGATCACGAGGTGTAGTAGGAAAAATATTTTTGGGGGATTTTCTTTTGTCAACACTATGGATGTGTTAAGGGAACTGGATACCAAACTCAAAGATGCCATCTACTCACTTATAATGAAAATTGCTTCCCCCATTGGCAGTTGTGTTTCTCCGGCTGGCTTTTCACTTTTCTACGCTGTGTGAAAGTTTTACAAATATAAAACTTGAATAGGTTAAAAATTGATAATAAATGTGTGTGCATGTTTGTAAGCTAGATGAGAAAAGGAGACTTTAGCAGCATGGCTTATGTGGGTTGTTGTGGGTTGTGTGTAGCTTGTGTATGTTGCTGTCTGCTCTGCTTATAGGAAATCAATGTTACTGCTTTGTGCCAAGTCAGCGTGGATGGATACTGTATCCAAAAGCATACATACATTTCCGGATACCATAAACTGTCAAAACTAGGGGGCGCATCATTGTGAAAACAAAACGTATGAAATAAAGATGTCTCTATATTTTGTTTTTGGTTTCTTTCTCAAAGAGGAACCTTTTACTCGCAATTTACAGAGCAGATACAGTATGTCAGCTCTAGCTTTCAAAAGAGAAGCAACTCAGTTGCAGTTGAATTTTCATGCATCAATGATCAAGGAAACAGTTGAATTTGTTTTTTAGTATTCCTCACCTGCTTCCTATTGGTTACCACAGTTTGTTACCTACATAAAAGGCTGTGACCTCTGTGAATAAACTGCTATAACTCTTCAATATGAGGTTCATTTACATCCAAATTTGGGTTACGTGTGCACAAACGAAAACCCTGTAAAAGTGGCAAATATTTATTATTTAGTAAAAAAAATAAATATTGAATGTATTTGTATGACCAATACAGACATGACCATCTTCTCCACATACTGACCATAAAAAAAACATCTAACATATTTCACATGTGCCTGTGGCCACTGGTCAATGAAGCAATGAAGTCATCAAGTATTATATTGTAAAAAAAATCAAAAGGCTGATTGAGATAGCATGAAAACATTACTTTGTCCAAAGCCGCAGCCGGCACGGCAGCCTCCTCGTCCCACAGTGTCCTGGCAGCACATGGTCTCTTCCAGCCCCGGCTCCAGGCCTACGGCTCAACACACTGAAGCTCCACTTCTTTTTCTTCAATTTAATTTGCAATGCTAATGCGCAGGAGACAGCTGTCATCTTTCAGCGACCATGATCAATCCAAAGCCAGGGGGGGGGGGAAGGAGGAGGAAAGGCGGAGGAAAAAAAAGATAAATAAAACTGCTGGGTAAATAGGTCGCCCTATTATCTTCTGGCCTTGCATGGGTGCCGGTCCTTGAGAGCATGAATTTCAATGAAAGTCCCTTTCACTGGGGGAAAGAAGAAAGAGAATAAAATATGGAAAGATGCCTACAGAAACAAATGAGAGCAGAAAATTGGAAAAAAAAAAGTGGAATGAAGGAAAGCAAAAAGTTCAGCTGCCTTGTTGAAAGTACTTCATGAAGAGTATGGTGCTTGGTCTTCAGCATGTATATGTGTGTGAGTGCTCTTCATTTAGCATGTAGATGTCTCTCTTCTTGGGGCCATGTATATTATTACTTAAGTAATCAGAAAGAAGATTCCCTATTTCCTGGAAGCATGTCAGGCATGCATTGTTAATAACAATGTTCAAGTAAATGAAATCAATTGTGCATCATAGTTTTTCCTGGAAGTAATTGATATGCTTTTGTTGCATAAATTCCAGAGAAGGAGACTTTTATTTTTTTTATTCTTGTATCATTTCACATGTCACAAAGCAAAACACGCTCAAATATTATCACTGTGTTGCAGTATAACTACAGAGAAACAGAAGCCAGAAAGAAAGTAGTGTATTTAAACACTTTTACTTTCCCTTTACACTTTAGTTCCATGTTATGCTACTTTTATACTCCACTATTTTTTTTAACAAATTGTTACTTTTAGGTTCTATTGGCTTATATTAGCTCAGATAAAAAACTGCAGTTCAGAAAAACTCCAGTACTGAAAATTACACATGATGAGTGTATCACATTGTTTTACAATACATTAAACAAGCCAACTTACATCACAAGGGCTGTACCTGAAACCAACTGTTTTCTATTATTGACTGAGTTGAAAACCTGCCAGGGTATTATCCCAAAAGACAAACAGCAAAACCATAACAAGCGAGAAGCTGGAATGAGGTGATGTTGAAAAATAACTTAATCGATTATTTAAACAGTTGAAGATTAATTCTCTCTTTATTGACTATTTGATTAATCAACTAATCCTTACAGCTCTCATAAAATAGATCAAATTAGCTCAACCATATTAAAATGTCTCTTACAAGGTAACGCATAAATATATATATATATACATATCAACAATATAACATATAGTTTTGTAACACAGATGGTGTTATTCTGCATGACAAGTCCTTTTACGTTTGATGCTTTAAGTACATTTGACTGACAATTACTTTAAGTACTTAGGAGTTTATGTACAACGTGGTACTGGTTTTGCTTAAAGTGAACGATCTGAATGTTAATTCTACCACGGCAGATAAGGAACACGAGATCCTTACGTTTAAATGGTGGATTAATTAGTTGTGGAAGGCCAGAAGCGGCTACACTAGAGGTGTAATATCCAGACAGTACCCTGTAATTTGTAAATCACAGGATTACAATGGGGGTCACTGAAGACACAAGAAGCTATTACTTTCCTTTCACTGGCTTCACTTTCTCCGCTAATAATGTTTGCCTAAGCTGGATTGAGGGAAATGAGGTGGAAAACTCAGAGTGTGTGTGTGTGTGTGTGTGTGTGTGTTAGGGAGGTGGGGTGGATCTATTTCGATGTGGTGGGTGGGTTTGGTGGGAGGGGGGAATCAATTGATTCCTGTTGTTAAGGAGGAGCGACAATGTTTCATCTCTCTATCTCGCCATCTTTCTCATTCCACATACACACACACACACACACACACACACACACACAGCCTGTGGATGTCAGAGGCAGCAGCAGTAATCCCTGTGCTAGGCCGCCCAGATCATTATAGACTCTGATCTGCAGTCCCTGAAAGAGGGAATTAGCTGGGAACACAATCCCAGCGACCTCTGTGACACGGGGACAAAGCCTCAGCTGCCGGGGGTCCACATCCCTAAACCAGCCCATATGGCTCAGACAAAACTGTTACAATGGCCGCTACAATGGAAACACGGTGGGAGGGTCTGTTAGCCTATCTCTGTGTGTGAGTGTCCCCGCAAGATCTGACAGTGTGTCTGTGTTTGTACAATAATACGTTGATCTTAGGTTTTGGGATTCATTAAACGGGCAGCAATGTAGGTCTTCTTACCCAAGTAGTCCGCCTTCTCCACATTGTCTTTCCAGTTTAGACACATGCTGTACAAACATTCCTTCTTGACGTTAAAGGGTGGTTTCCTGTCATGTCTACATGCAGGGTTCTTGCGTGCTGTTTCCTGCTTCTGCAGTATGGATGGAAACATCAGACAGGAGTTGAGGATGTGTGTGTGTTTGTGTGTGTGTGCGTGTGTGTACTCCTCCTCCTATACAGCCTTCACCTATATGCAAGTCTTTTGCCTCTGCCCTTTTCCTATGAGCTGATGGGTTTCTTAAGAGCCCCCCTGGTGTGTTCCCGCTGAGCAGCTTTTTGTGTTTTGGGTGACTGGAAGAGACCCCCTGCTTTTAGAATACACAAGAGCTCTCTCACTGTCTGTCTGTCTGTCTGTCTGTCTGTCCGCCTGCCTCTTTCTCTGCTTCTGTGTCTCTCACACTTTCTCAGGCAGTCCTGACACCTGTTCTCTTTGTATGTTTTGTGTACGCAAACACATAAATCTTACATTTCGGTCAAAACTTGACTTTAACACTCCACACTCTAAGAAAAGATCCAGATGGAAATTGTTATGCAGCGTTTGCAGTACAACAATTTCAAAAAGTAGAAAGTAACAATAAACATACAAAATATACACAATGCAACAATTTTATGTATAAGAAAGTTAACTGTAAGGATCATAAGTTGTTTATTTCTCAAGTTGTAGAGTTATATGTATGAGTAGGGTCACATAGTGTCTGCAGAATACAAAACCTAGAATACAGGTTAGTGTACATAAATGTTCAGTGGTTATGACCATGATACTGCACTTAGAGTCCCATTATTGCACATTATGTCCCGATAATAACACATTTTAGTTGAGTTGTTCCAGAAAATGACCATAATAAAATAAAATACAGTATCCTCACGTTCATGTGACAAAGGGATTGCTTTTTTGTTTCCCATCGACATTAAAGTTTCTTTTAACCGCGATCACGGCCATTCCCAAACCTTAACCCCAGGGTTATCATTGTAACTATGACGACAAAGGTCCCCAAAGCTTAACAAAGTAAGCAGCAGAATAAACCAAATTTGTTTTTGTTCCTAAACCTAAACCTAAATCTTTGCTATAGTGGTGTAAGATCTGAAAATGTATTTTGATTTTTAAAAAAACAAGGATTTTTAAAGGTTTTGGAGCCCAATTCCACACCAATCACCAATATGCCGATATTAGGCTTTTCCCAATGTATTGGTATTGGCATTAATAGTGGCTAATAAAAAATCTGACAAATCATTTGTATTGACAAATAAAGGACTCTGATAAATGAGTATTTAAAAATGAAATTAAAACGGTCAATAATGTTATGAGTGTTGGCGTTGCATAGTCTGTCCACCAGAGGGCGCTGTGCAACAGCCCCGTTGTATTATTATTTTTTGGGTAATGTGGTTTTGTTTAATGGACTTTAAGTTTCATATCTTAAGTTAGTATTTTATACATTTTATTTATTAGAACTTTAATATATTTTGATGTTCCTCGGTTCTGTTGTGACAGTAAAAAAAAATATGATCACATAATTAAGTGAGAACTCATAAATAACTACAAATAACTAATGTTAGGGAACCCAGTTTATGTTTTGTTGCGCGTTTCTGGATTAAAAAAATATATATATACGTCGGCAGATATATTATAATATCGGATTTTTTAATAACCAAATAATTGTATTGGTTGAAGAAATTTGAGGAAAACGTCTGCACTTTAATGGCACATGACAACTGCAATTTGGTGTTTATGAAAGCAATAATTTAGTGTATTATGAATTAGCAAATTGATTTGGGGTATCACAATAACATCATGTTTCATGCTCTTTTCTTTGCATTTGCTGAGATGTGAAATATGTTGGTGGATTATTCTCCTTTTTTTTATTTATTGCTTGACAGTGCTTGTAGCAGCTGTCAAAAAGACGAGCCTGGCTCTCTGTGTGTTCACGCTTCCACAACAGCAACATTGATGGGAAATCTTCACTTTAAAAATCTATTCAGGATTTCAAGTGGGAATTAATTTTACGCCTGAACTAGTAGGGTATATTTTACTTCCAACTTTCTCCGGTTCAATAACAAGTAAGGTCATTCATAACAGTGCATCGCTTGCTGTATCTTGATTTATTTTAACAGTGACTGCAATTCACAGACAGAAAGTGGCGAGTACTCAGCGCTGATAAATGGTTATAAGGCTCCTGTTGTCACCTATCAGGCAGAGTTATTGCTATAATGGTCCTTGCTGATTTGAAGTGGGTTTCAGAGCAGACCACTTATAGTTCACATGACACCCTTCATCAGACATTTAAAACACTGAGAATGATCACAAAATGATTTATTAAGCTGCTTTCTAAGGTAAGAATATGAACATAGAGCTAGGATGAGCATGACGTTCTTTCACGGCGCGTGTCCTTCACCAGTATTAAAGTTTGGCGTGATCCTCGTCGAGGCAATAGTGTTACAGCAGAGGTGCATTTTCCCTTGGGGCCATATTCTCTCTTTCTCTTTTCTCTCCACTCCCTTCTCCACTCTTCACCCTCTCCAATTAGGGCAGCTCCAGCTGTGCACCAGTCGGGATCAGAGGCTCCTTCTATTAGCCAAATCCATTTGTGTAGCGATTGAATCACTCCCCAATCTTCCCTCTCAGTACCTTGGCCCCCCACAACCCCAGATACACAAACACATCCATACACCCATGCTTTTCATGAGTACACACACACACACACACACACACACACACACACGCACGCACGCACACACCAGCCTTTCTGACAGCTCCACAAATAGAAGCATAACCAAAATATATCCATCCAGGCGAAGTGGGGACAAATACAACTTTAATTCTTATTCTTTAAAAACATTACTATCTAAATTTCTTGATAACACGTGTCTTTGAGCATCAAAAATTATCAATAAAAGGCAAGTAATTTCCTAAATATTTTTTTATAAAATTCCACATGTTACTAATTATGGGAAAAATGAATTGCAATGAACGAACTGCTCCACCCAAGTAAATATTTATTATTTTACTATTGTAAAGTTTATTTTCCATATTTGTTGGATTTTATTTTCCCATCTGTTTAACTGCTGGGTACTGACTAAAAGACTCATTGGTTTATCAACTGGGATAAATTAATTTGTAATTAATTAATACCAAATAAACAGTTCTTTCCAAAAATCTTCAGAGGATAATATGTTAAAGGACATTTTTATGTACATAGGGGTTTTAAAATTGCAATAAATTAAAAAGATGGACCCAGCAAAAAATCCATACAGCCAAATAAATCTAGATTCTTTCTTTTACCTCGGCTTAGTTGTACTTGAAACAAAGTAACCCATTAAACTGAATCCCTGTTTAAG
The DNA here is from genome assembly GCF_013103735.1 of Etheostoma cragini. NCBI lineage: Eukaryota > Metazoa > Chordata > Actinopteri > Perciformes > Percidae > Etheostoma > Etheostoma cragini. Next base: position 7,048,631 of record NC_048426.1, read on the forward strand.
TCCTGCCTGTCCTTCAGAGATTTCCCCATTTATTCCAGAAGGTGGCACAATTGTGTAGGAGCTGGTCACAGGCCAGCCATTCATCAAGCTGCCATTGATGCGATATATATAAAGCCTTTCAGCCAGGTCTTGTTCCTTATTATAGACCATCATCAAAAAAATAAAACAGTATCTCCATCTTTGTTCATGCACTGTATGTTAAGAGACCATTTTGCCTGAAGACTGTGTTAAAAACTTGCCATAATGTTTATTTAAAAAAAAATATATATATATAACTCAAACTCACCAAGGTCAAGTCTTTTGTAAATCCTCTTCTTAAAAAAGTTTACTTTTCTATCTTCCGTTTGCAATCTCTTTTTGTTTTTTCCCTACAGTCTGGCTCTGTCACGCTCTTGCTTTTTCTTTCTTTGTCTCCGTCCGTCTTGCCACTCATGAGTGATAGCGCTTGGTCTGGGTCACACAAATAAAAAGGCCTTCAGAGTGGCATTGTGCCGAATGTTAGCGATGATTCCTCAACAACTTTAATGGCTGTCAATTTTAGCAGCACTTATAAAAGCACCATAAGAGACAACATGAAACAGTCTTCATGTTTCTGGGACTTTGAGCCGCACTGTATTTGTGGTATATACACTAATTATAAATTTTTTTTTTGAACTGAGCAACCTGGCTGATATAAACACACATATCTTGGAGAATTGTTATTTTGAGTTCAAGTGGAATAACCTCATTGAACTTCGTCTTTTACTTGAGAATGTTTTTTATAAGCTGAGTAGGGATTTCAAATTCAGCTTTTTATTATCAAATTTTAACTGAAATGTGATAAGAGTAGCTTTAAATTACAGTTCAGCTGGTCCTGCTTTCACAGGACATGCAGGGAATTCATGACCTCTACCGCGTAGAATCCATATTTGGTTGGTTTGTCCATCTTTTTGTTAGTTAGTATGATACATCTCAAGGAATTTGGTACAGCCATAGAGTAGATCAAAGAATAAGTGCTAACAGTTTTGGTGTGGCTCTCAATCTAGGTGCAGATTAAGGTTGGGTATCAATTTTATCCGATACCGGTGCCTACCTAGTATTTTTTTAAACAGTTCCGGTGCTGAAACGGTTCTCGAAATGAAACCTTGCACACTTTGTCAAAAAACACTACCCTTTTATTTCCAGGGAGAAATTAAACACAGGTCATGTGACAGCTAGCCCACAATCTTTAGCTAACCTATCTGTTGCTTCCATGTGTAAATGCAAAATTGCGCCTTCTAAATCTAGTGTTAAAACTTTGTTAAAACATTTTTCATACGTAAACAACTTGTTATGAGTTTCACATTAAGCAGACTGTCAGCAGAAACTGAGTGGAAGTATAGGACATAGCACAAGTTGTCACACACGCTGTTTTTTGATCAGGATATATCCTTTAACGCCCATCCAAAACAAACCTAATGAACAGCCTTTTTTCATCTTTGTAACATTGCCCAAATTAAGAAACAAAACTGTCTCATTACAATGCGGAAAAACTAGTCCATGCATTTGTTACTTCCAGGCTGGACTACTATATTTCTCTATTATCACGATGCTCATTTAAATTCCCTTAAGACTCTCCAGCTGATCCAGAATGCTGCAGCGTGTGTTCTGACAAGAACTATGAAAAGAGATATTTCTCCTGTATTGGATTCTCTGCAGTGGCTTCCTGTAAAAAAACTGAATTGAATTTAAAATCCTTCTCCTGACCTACAAAGCTCTAAATGGTCGAGCACCATCTTATCTTGAAGAGCTCTTAGTCCCTTATTGTCCCACCACAGCACTGCACTCCCAGAATTCAGAGTTACTTGTGGTTCCTAGAGTCTCTAAAAGTAGAATGGGACCCAGAGCCTTCAGCTATCAGGCTCCTCTCCTGTGGAACCAGCTCCCAGTCTGGGTCTGGGAGGCAGACACTGTCACAACATTTAAGAGTAAACTTAAAACTCTCCTCTTTGATAAAACTTTAGTTAGGGAGTGAGCAGTCGCAGCGTTTGCCTAGACCGGCGGGGGAGGGTGTATAGCCGCAGACACAGCACTCCTTCTCTTCTCTGCTTCTCTTCATAGTCATCAGATTAATTTACCAAACAATCCATAATATATTAAAAAGGAGGGTGGCAGGACAGTACAGCCTATAGCTTGTAACTAACCTAGCTCTAGGGAGTCTTTCTCCAAAGTCCTTATGTTCTTTTTTCCCCAGCATGTTTGTGTGTGTGTGTAGTCAAGACCTACTCTGTCTGTAAAGTGTCTCGAGATCCTTCTTGTTATGAATTGATGTTGTAAATAAAATGGAAATTGAAATGGAATGGCAACGTTGTTTGCTAGCCTACTTGACATGCAAGATTTGTGGTTGGCAATAATTTACTAGACTTACCCAAAGAGGAACGGCTGCTGTCATCATCATTATAATTATCATCTGTGATGTCCTTCACTACATTGGCAGGGCAGGGACTCTCTTCAATTTGTCCAGCGAGGCCGACACTGGCTGCTGCTGAAGTGCTTGGCCTTGCGTCACGTAGGTTATCAAACAAAGTGTTGTTCGACTTTTAAATGAACTCCATGTGTCGCCAGATGTTCCATCAAATTCAACGTGTTACCTCCCTTGCATGACATTGGTTTAAGGCATCTGTTGCATGTCTCAGAGTCTGCATACTTAATCGTTAAATGCAGCCAAACCTTGGAGCGTTTCGCCTTTCGGCATCTTCATTGATCCTCTTGCTATCAGTTCAGATCAACAAGTGTGCTGAGTGGCAGCGGGGGGAAAAAAAGTCAGGCACCCACATTTTTTATCTTATTTGGTTTTGTTAATACTGTTTTCGTCAGAAAATAAGGCGTTTTGGTACCCAACCCTATTCCTGACAACATTTATAGCCAATTTTTTTTTCTCTCACTTCATTAAACTCTTGACATAAACTCCACTTTATTTGGTACACCCGTACAGTCTAATGCAATCCAATATACCTGTTTATAAAGTCTACGTTTATGATGTCTGTAATGTTTAGCTTTTGTTTAGACTTTCATAGAGGTTTTAATTAAATTATATGTTTTAGGTGTTTGGTATGTTATAGAGGTGCTGCTTTTTGTCTTTCTTTTGTTGTGATTTTCAAATTTAACAGCCACATAAACATCAACAACAGAAAAAAGTTTATATACACATTCACACACAAAAGAAAGATCCCACACAAACTAACAACAGATGCTGCAGGTCATAATTCAGTTTCTCCAGAGGGAGAAGAGCCGATATCTGTGATAACCACATACCAAACGTGGAGAAGTTAATAAGAGGTCTTTCTAATATTCTGCCTTCCTCATGTATGTTAATGGAAATGACATACATTCCCATCATCCGCACCTTTCACCATAACCAAACGTATAATTTAATATACACATTTACAACAATATAATTGAAAACTCAACATTTCGAGCTTTGTAAATAAAGATTGATGTAATGGCAGGGCTTTGTTTTGGACTGCATTAGATTGTACAGGTGTACCTAATAAAGTGGGCTCCGAGCGTATGCTTAAACACGTCTGTCCCTTCTGGTGTTTTTGGTTTTAGTGCACGGTTTCTTTCTTGTGCTGCAATAGCTTCACATGTCAATGAGAAAAGGTATTGTTGTGCTTCCAGAGAGGCTGATCTCAGAAGGGCCCTTTTTCTATGTAGTTAGATTCCAACTAATTTAGTGGCATAAAAACAGTGGTGGTATCCTTGCAGAATGATTTCTTATCTTTTCAAAATGCACTAGAAAGACCACATTTGGAGGTTGAGGCATTACATGTATTCATGGGGGAGTACATGTGATCCTCCTAGCACTGATGTATTTTCCTGCCCGTTCGTCAGCCCACTTCACCCCCAGAAGTTCAAGCCTGAGCGATGCCTCTGGTGCTCTTGATGACATGAGTTTTAAAGAAAAATAGCTGTGGCTAAAAGGCTTGGCAAGGTGTTCTGCATGGGCATCTGAGTGTGTTTGTTTGAGGGGGTACACTTGACCTCCCCCTCTCAAGGCGCGATGGAGGAGACAGTGGAGAGCTTCTCAAGGCTGCCAGTCAGACTGATGCTGCTGCTGCGGCTGATGCTGCACTGCTTCCAGCTCCACACGTATAAAACACTGAATAAATTGACCTGTTGAGTATTTGATTTTACATTGTACAGTGCTGCACTTCTGGCCTTTTGTGCTTTAACATAATTGTCTGGCGTTTTACTGTTTTCTTTTTGCCTTACAGCTGATGTGGTGGCTTCAAAGTGCTGTGAAATGTGCCAAATGTGATTTAAAAAAAAACATCTGTACACAATCTACACATACGAAATAAGTAATAGATAGATAAGAGAATAGAAATAGATTACAGTTGTTCTAACTAGACAGTTTTTTCCGGGACACAAAAGAAGTCTGCGGGATTCTTGACCTTTAACCTTTCTCCATAGTCATAGAAAGAATAGCTTAGAGTGCTAGTATAGTTTTACTTGTATTCAGTATGACTTTGAGCCTCAATGCAGTCTAAAACTGACTTTTAATTGTTCACCTGCTTCAATGAGCCTTATATCATATCATAAGAAGTCTTACCAAAATGTCAGATAAGGTCCCACATAGTCCAAAAATCGTACATATTTCCCTGTAACAAAGAACAGATATTATTATTTTTAAATATATATTGCAATGTCCTACCATTTGAGAACTTTGAATTGCGCTTCTAACTTGGTTCTGTTTTCCTCGTCGCTCATCGCTCTCAAGATGATAGTGCTGATTGTGATTTGTATTTTCAAAGCGGGGGCGGGAAAGTGAGTGGGTGTTCAGGGGGTGTAGGTGTTTGCAGCAGAAAAAGACAATACAATTAAATGATTAATGCACAGCGGGGCCACTGACAATTAAAACTATTATAGGAATTAAAATGGCATTATGTCACAGTGGAAAGCTGATGATACCCGCGTCGTCTTTTTTAAAGCAATTTTCATAATTCCAATAATTGAAATTACAGCATATTCATTCATTTACTGGGTGAGGAGGGCTAAGAGCGGCTACTAATGAAATGCAATCATTAGCATCCAAACAAAGTAATTGGGTAGTCTTTTGTCCTTGGAGATAGGTGATAAGGCACAATCACCCCCATCACCCCCCCTCCATCAAAATGCAAAAGGAAGTAATTAAAGCACAGACAAAGATGAGACCAGTGCTGCTGCTGCGCTGTAAACCTCTGAAAACAGCACTGATTGCCTTGATTAGAAACCTTACTGTACCCTCTGATTTTGTTTATGGATACTTTGACATTCTTGGGGAATAGAAGGGGTTGGGGGTGTTGGGGGTAGATGGGTGCTGAATTATGAATTTGTTTTGAAAAGAAATCCGGAAAAATGGGAAATTTTCTGATCATTTTATATACACCGCACTCTACGGTGCTGCCTTAAGGGTCCCCATTTCTGACTGTGATGGAGCTTGAAATCCCAATGCACCATCATTCGTCTCAGTTAGGTATTAGCTCCTTGTACATACTTAGATTAATGGAAAATAATGCTGCTGTGTGTGTGACAATTAGCATCCTGCTCCACAGGACAGAGCTGCGAGAAAGGGGAGAATGGGTGGAGGTGGAGAGGTGAGCCACGGAGAAGAGAAAGATTGAAGTGAGAGGAAGATGGGCACATGAAGAGTCTTAAGAAAAAGAGCTCCTTCTCACACGTTTCTCTAGTGGTGACACCATTCTCTCTCCCTTTTCTTGGCTACCTCCTCTGTGGCGTTTGAGGTGCTTCTTCCTGGTATGTCAGCCCCCGCCTTCCTCCTCCTTGGAGAGTGTCATTAGGCCCTCCTGGAGGGGAGTCAAGAATATAATGCGAGAGCGGCCACCTTCTAAAAAAGAGCCCAGTGGAACCTTTTCTACTTGTGCCGTCCCCTCATTAACACTCTGCTCTGTGCCATTTTCAAACTTCAATCTTACCTCTTTCTCCGCTCCTATGTTCATCTCCAGCATAAGGTAGCTTGTGGTTGTATCTACACTCAGCCCATTTCTTGCTGGTGGGGCATAGAGTTGTCATAGCCACCTCCTCCCACGCCCTTGCCTCGTACCTCCACCTCCTCTGAGATTGACTGATGAGGGGATAACAAAAGGGCAAAGAAACTCCTCTTCTTATAGCCTTGTCCCTGAAGCCCACCATTCCATTTTGCAGCCTGTGAAAGTAGGGCTTTTCATCTCAAAAGATCAACACATTTCTCTCCTGCAGGCACCTACACCATTTTCCACTCCCATTTCCCCCCTCACCTACCTTTCCATACACCTCTCTCTTTCTTACTCCCTGGCCAATGGGAAAACTGGCCTTGGTTGGATTCTGTTTTTCAAAGGATTCAATTCTCCTTTTGTACACACTTGATCTGACCCTGTGACAGGCATTAAGTGTGTCTTCTGCCTGATACAGAAGGCTCCTGCTCTGTGTGCTGATGGACACAGCCCATTATCACACACAAGTGCGAGCACTCACACTCATACAAGAAGCGCATTTGTACGCATGTCCATGCATGCACACAAGCATGGGCTCATGGACTCAAATATATATATATATATATGTACGTATATATATATGCTTTCAAGTAACTACACACATACTTGCTCAAACTCGATCAGTGTGGGCCTTGAGCTGATTTACTGAGAATAACGACAAATGCTTTGGAATTGAGCTTCTAGACTATAAGATACAGTAAAGAAAATCCAACCTTTTAAGGAAACCAATTTTCTTTGTGAATTAATAATGTATTGTAAATAAATAAATGTTCTTCCTTAAAATACAGGGGGCATAAGTATACACATCCCTGTGTTAAATTCCCATAGAGAAAGGCAGATTTGTATCATTAAAGGCCAGTTATTTCATGGATCCAGGATACCATGCATACTGAAAAATTTCCCTTGGCCTTTGGAATTAAAATAATCACATACCCTTCACCATACCTAGAAACTGGCATGGTTTTACTGCAGTTAGCCTAATAGCTGGTCTGATTTGCAATGAGAGATGATTTTATGGAAAGTTCCCCATGCCAATCTCCAGGTTTGGTGAAGGGTATTCGGTGATGTGGGGTTAATTTAATTCCAAAGGCCAATCCTGGATCCATGAAATAACTGGCCAAATAAAAATCTGCCTGCTTCTATGGGAATTTAACAAAGGGGCGTCTATACTCATGCCCACTATATTTTAAGGAAAATCATTTTTTTATTCATGATACATTATTCATTCATAAAGAAAAATGTTGTCCTTGAAGGTTCAATTTTTCCTCATTTTCTAATTAAGTCAATAAGATCAATTTCCAAAAGATGATTTTTTTATTCCTCCTTTTATTCAACTTAAGCACTGTTACATACACTGTACATGTACTCATGCGCAGCATTGTTTGTGTTGCTGAGGACAAACTATGGTTTTAAAAGGAGCAGGGAGAGTGAAGAGGTCACAGGAGAGACTGCCATGTTCAAAACTGATGATCCCTAAATCGTGAAGAGAGGCGAGGGAGTGATGATTAGACATTAAAGAAAAAAGTATCAAACTAGGGACAGTGAACATAGATGCTTTTAGTCAGGATGATGTAGTTTTTATGGAAAACCCTGCCACTTAAAGAGCTACAAAAAGGTTATTCTCATCAGATTCAAAAGCTGCAATGTAATCAGAAACATATACAAATAAAAAGTAAACAGTATAGTTAAGATTAAAGAAAATAACTCCCTTTGTTTTGTTTGGAAAACAGCTTTCTTCTCTTTTTATGAGCAAATGCCCCAATAGCTTTGTTTTGGACTAAAATTGTTGTCAAAGCCAACTGTGTGCAACACATATGTAAAGTTGTTAAATGCAAATTACAGTATAAAAAGTATTTAGTTTACAATCATTTGCTAGTGTTTGATTATTTAAATGGTATTACGTTTAGGACACATTACATTGCACAAGCTATCCATCAATAGTTTTTTGACACAGGCAGTTTTCATTGTAAACTGGCAAACATGTTAGCAAACATTTGCTTATTTACACATTTAGTTTCGGAGCAACATCATGATTTATTTAGAGTCGTGTTTTTGTCAAACTAATGAATGTATGTTCAATATTTACTCTCTTTTAGCTTTGTTTTTCTAAACCAACTCTTGGGGTAAATATCTGGCCTTTGAGTTGCTAGCAACTAGTCGCTATCTGAATCAAAAAAACGTATTTGTCCGTTCCAAAGTGATGAAATTAGTCTTTCACGTGGCTCACACTGGTACACATAGAATAAAAATGCACATGGGATTAACGCAGCATTAAAAGATTTGAAAATATATAAATTTTCCTGCATTGTTAAGTGCAGTTTGGCTGTGCAAATTTGTGTGAGTAGTTCTTTCAAAGCATGTTTATCATGTCAATGGCCATTGTGTCATTGTCCTGTACTGTTATTTAAGGCTACATGGTGAAGCAAGAGACAATTTTACACAGCTTGAGTGATTAAGTTTCTTAGTAACAAAATGTCTACTTACTTATTTTAAAAGTAGACCAAGTGTGAACTTGTATGGAGCCGCTGCAACCGGCCACAAGAGAGTACAGTTTCAAGAGATCACACATTTTGACTGATTGCAGGGTGTTTCTTACTCTCAAGCTGCTCAATGGAGGCCAGCTGACCACTAACATGTAAAGAAAGGGACCAAACTCAGAGCAGCAATAAGCAGAATTGCAGTGTGCCAATGCTCTGAAAGCATAGGATGTAAAATATAACAGGCAGCCTTGTTATCCATCTCATCTAGATATATACAAAAAAGATTATTGCAGCTTCCATGTAAAAGCAATGAGATAGGTTTCTTCTTTGTTTATAGCTGTTGTAACATATATGCAGTAGGGTTCGAAAGTTTGGGCACCCCAGGCAAAAATAAATTGTATTAATGTGCATAAAGAAGCCAGGAAAAGATGAAAATTTTTTCTAAAGGCATCATATGACAGATTAGACATTTGTCTTACATGTCACAAAAAGTTAAATTTTTTACTTCCATCATTTATACTTTCAAAATAACAGAAAACAAAAAAATGGCGTCTGCAAAAGTTTGGGCACCCTGCAGAGTTAATACCTTGTACTGTCACACACTGCTCTTTAAGGTCTATCCATAGATTTTCAATTATGTTGAGGTCAGGAGATTGGGAAGGCCATGGCAAAACTTTCAGTTTACGCCTCTTGATGTAATCCACCGTGATTTTTGAGGTTTATTTAGGATCAATATCCATTTGTAGAAGCCGTCCATTCTATAACTTCAGCTTTTTCACAGACATCAGGCATCAAGTTAGCGTCCAAAATTTGTTGAAATTTTATTGAATCCATTTTTCCTTCTACTTGTGAAATGTCCCCTGTGCCACTGGCTGCAATACAACCCCAAAGCATGATTGATCCCCCCCCATGCTTAACAGTTGGACAGAGGTTTTTTTTCATTAAATTTTGTGCCCTTTCCTCTTCAAACGTACCTTTGATCATTCTGGCCAAAAAGTTCTATTTTGACCTCATCGGTCCACAGAACTTGTTTCCACAATGCATCAGGCTTGTCTATTTGTTCATTTGCAAACTTCAAACGCTGATTTTTGTGGTGAGGACGTAGAAGAGGTTTTCTTCTGATGATTCTTTCATGAAGACCATATCTGTACAAGTATCTCTTTATAGTGGAAGGGTGTACCACAACTCCAGTGTCTGCCAGGTCTTTCTGGATGGATCGTGCGGTCAAACGTGGGTCTGGACTTGCTTTTCTCAATATCCTGCGAGCTGTTATGACTGATATTTTTTTGGTCTTACAGATCTTGCTTTAACTTCCACTGTTCCTGATGACTGCCATTTCCTAATTACAGTCTAAACAGAGGATATTGGCATCTGAAAACGCTTTGCTATCTTCTTATAGCCTTCTCCTGCTTTGTGAGTGTCAACTATTTTCAGTTTCAGTTTTCTGGACAACTGCTTAGAAGAACCCATGGTGCTGGCTGTTGGGACAAGGCCAGATGAGTCTGGGCATTTGAAACCTTAAGATTGACATCACCTGGTCTTCCAGATGATGATTGAGAACAATTCATGGTCAGGTCTCAGTTTTCCAAAGGGGGCGGTGCATGCTATAAACTCTGCAGGGGGCCCAAACCTTTGAAGACGCCATTTTTTGTTTTTTTGTTATTTTGAAAGTCTAAAGGATGAAAATAAAATCCAACTTTTTGTGACATATCATACGAATGTCTAATCTGTCATTTGATGCCTTTTTGAGATTTTTCCATCTTTTCTTGCTTTCTTTATGTACATTAATACCAATTTTTTCCTGGGGTGCTTTTTGAAACTTTAGAACCCCACTGTATATACTGAACATATATTACAATATATACTCTATATATCGTCTAAAAGAAGAGAAAATCAAAATCAAAATCATACAACCGAACAACTGCCAGAATGTTCATTTAAAAAAATTACAATTAACCAACAGAGAAAGGAAACTGGCCCCTGTCTGCTCTGATTTTGGTCTTCAGAATCTCCTATTACTTATTCCTTTCTTTGTTCTCTGCTCCACCTGTCTTTCTCAATGCTCTTTAATTTCCTGTGATTTCTCCCTTGTTGGTGTGTCTTACAGCTGATACAAAAACACACCAAGTCTTGAAAAGGCAAAAAATTAGAAAAGAGGCTGAAAAAAAGAGAATAGGAAAGATGGAAGAATGTGTTTGATTAGCGCAAGTTTGCTGTTCATGGCAGACTGTCTGAGAGCTGTGGAGCCATTGTGTTCCTTGTGCATGTGTGAATGTTACAGCGAACAGAAAGGCTTAAAAAAGAGAGACATGGGAAACATGCACACTGACATTTTTTAATCAAATATGGCAATCAGGGGGCCAACCTACAGCATACCATTTGCAATCCCTTTTAATTCATAATCAAAGCAACTGAGGGAGAAATTGAGAAAGACTTGGAGATGGGGGTGGGGAGGAGGGGAGCAGGAAAGAGAGGGAGAGAGACATGCAGGTCATTACATCTCTTTTTACTGGCCCGATGAGAGCAATGTAGAATTAATCAGAGGCCATTAGGCTGTATTTACTTACCACTGCAGGGGCTCGGGTCTCTCTCTCCTTCTTTCTCTGGATACAAACCCTGATATGATCATACTCTGCCCCGACCCTATAACAGAAGATGGAGCAGGGCTAAGAATAAGGGTATAACGAGAATGATCCCGCATACAAGTGTGTGCGTGTGAGCATGCACGTGAGCTTGTGTCTGTAATCCTGGATGTTGTATCAGGTGGGTGTTATGCTCTGAGGACCCAAGTGCGACATACTGTAGATGAGAGGAGCTGGAGAGATGCTCTTAAATCAGAGTATGTAATCCCCTGTGGGGTCAGCCCAAGGCCTCTGATGTTGATTCACAACTCAGGCTATCGCACATCTCTTTCCCTCTGTCTCCTAATGCACCACTGCCATTACTCACCCTGGTCCTGCCAGTGCCAAAATCTATTATAATAATGGGTCTGGGTCACCAAAATATATCTTGCCACTTGCCAATAAAAAAAAATGGAGATAAAATCTTTCTCAAAGGACATGCTTTATAAGTTGTAACTAAAGTTTTTTTGATGGTTAATAACATATTCTCATGAATGGGTTTGTATGAGAAGGACGAATTCACACCAAGTTGTAGGAAATCTACGAAGTTAGGCGACCATCAGCTGGTCACGTGATGCCGGCTACAGAGCATCAAAAGCTGTAGGTTGTATCAGACTCTTCATAGTCATGAGCCATCTTGAAATACATTAACCGGTAAGGGACATACAGGATGTACTGCTCCGCCTTTCCCATTTTTGCTGTCACTTGATAAACTCACAGGTGCTGCTAATGCTGCTAATGGGTATCATAGCTTCCCGGCCTGGCAAGTTTTGAGAAGGGAGCATGGAGGACCACATGTTATCTTAATACTTTCTTTCCTGACTCTACCGATTGTCAATCCACCACAAGCACACGTTCAAAATCCAAGTTTCAGGAACAGGAGTCCTCTTATTCGCCCTGAAAAAGCAAAAGAATGGCTTTTTGAAGACAACCGCAGCTGTAATACGTAACTTGAACTACGTGGTGCTAGAGAGTTGATTGCAACATATGATCTCAACGCTAGATGAGAGAAATTCCTACATATTGGACCTTAAAGTTGCTTTGCTGCACTTGGGTTCAAGCCTGCACCGTGACACTTCTCCCAAAGGTAGCATGAGCCGGCCCGAGGTGGGAGTAACTTTAGGTGAGCTCATCCGGGATGATAAAAGACAGTGGCAGGCCTAACCCTCAAGCTCTCTGTGTAGTAGACTAGCTGCCTAACTGTGCGCTACTATTGAATTTAGGGCAGGAAAGTCGCCCCAGGCCCTCAGACTAAGCAGAAAATACAAGCACTTTCATCAGGTGGATTTTAAAATCAAGAGATGGCTAAATTTAGAGGATAATGCACACCAATCAAAGAAAAAAAAAACTGTCACGTAATTGCTTAATCATTATCTGTAAAGTGGGTAGGTGGGTGGTGAAATAACACTTTTTATGCACAATGAGATGGGTGTGCCTCAAGGTTCCATCTTAGGACCTCTCCTGGTTAGCTTACTGTATATGTAAATGACTTGCAATCAATTTGTACAGGGTGTGAAGTTCAGATGTGTGCAGATGACACTATAATGTATGTCCATGCAAAAACTTAATAAAAAAGCAGCTTCCAAACTAAACGCAGCAATGGTAAATGTTACTACATGGCTTGAAAATTCTCACCTGTGTCTAAATGTAAAGAAAACTGTCTGCATGTTTTCAATAGGACACACTGAGCATCTGAATGTAATCATAAAGTCTATGTGTCTGGTGAAAATATTCAAGTTGTCTCTCAAGTCAAATATCTCGGTATCATTGTTGACTCTACCTTGTCTTTCAAAAAACTATTTATTAAACAAAAACATTGCAAAATTAGAACCACTAGGTCAGCTCTGAGAGGGGACTGTGTAACTTCTTAAAGGTCCAGCTCTTTTAGTCAATCATACTTTGCACTTAGAGCTTCCATTATGTGGAACACACTACCAACTGAAATAAGAAACCGCACCTCCTACCAAAATTTCACACAAAGTCTCCAGGCCTGGCTCTTGAGAAATCAGATTTGTGATCATTCTTATTCCCCTGGTAATTTTATATTTTGTTATCACTGTTAATCTGTTGCTAACATGTTTGATGTCTTGCCCTGTGTCAAATATAGCCTGCTCAGTACTACCTGGGCATGTATAAAAAATGAATTTGTATTTTAACTATTATACCATCTTATTAGTCTGTGCTGCATTAACGCTTTCCTTGTGAGAGAGTGATATCATTTATTTCATATTTTTAGTACTGCTTGCTACTGCTTTGCATGGTTGACTGGTGTCGGAGTTGCATGAACGTATCCTGATGCTGAACGTCTTACATTAACTGAAGCTACTGTTGATGTGTAATCTCTGCTAGTGTTCTGTTGCTTTCGGCAGCTACGCATGACATACTAAAATAAAAAAGCTTGTATTTCTGATCTGGTTGTTGATGTGGTGTCTCCATGTGCATATTTTAACCTGTATTAATGTTTTTTTGTTGCTTCTTCCGGCCATGGTCTAAAATCAATTGGCCAAAGGACTATGGTGTAATTGTGAAACTACACATTGAAAAAAGTTTTTTTTTGTCACCTGACTACAACTTCACGGTTGGCTTTAAGTGACAATAGAGGTTAATTCTCCAGGTGAGACGGCACTTCAAAGCCCCTGGCACTGGCTGACCACACCATTACAGCACAAACCTCTTTAAACAACTGATAGTGGGACAAAGAAGGCTGCAGCATACTTTCTGTGGGCAATATGAGTAAACAGTTAATGACGTTTACTCAAGATTAGCTGGACTCACCACTAAAGAATTCTGTCTTGGAAAGAGAGAGCCAGCAGAATAGAGAAATAATGAAAAGAACAAAAGAAAAGCAATTCAACACTTTAGTCATTTGTCTATTTGTTGGGTGTGCCAGTGGAGTGGAGAAATGCTGTGTTTAGTAGTGAATAATTTGCTTGGGCCTGAATGACACATACATGCTTAATTCTACCTGCACATAAAGGCACATGAAAAAAACATTTTCATTTCATGACTAAAAGATAATTTAAGTAGATTGAAATGTTCACAAACAATATCTCTCATCAGGGAATTCAATGAGTAGATTGGCAAACAAAGAATGCTTCGTCATGTTGATTGTGTCGAATGGCTGGTGTTGATTGTGTTTAGTGACTTTTGCTGTATGATATAAAAAGTCTTGGTCTGCAAGTGGGTCAGCTGAAGTATTTTACTTTGGGTAGTCTTGCTTTGGCAGAGTTAGTGCCTCAGCATTGCCATTTACCTTCAACCCCCAAGCAGATGGCTCAATTCAACCAAATTACACAAAAAAGAGAAAAAAACAACAACAGAACCACATTTTTCGTAGTCCTGGAGTATTTGTGTAAAAGTAGCAATGGCCCATTGTAAAGCATTGTTTATATAAGCATATACTTACGCAAAATGATCAATGTACAAAAGAAGAGACATCAATCTAAAGGTAGAAAATGTATAAAGTAGAGTAAAATGAAAAATATTGTATGAGTACCTAAAAATTGTACTTAAACCTGCAATTGCAGAAGTTTTTGGCCACATGGGGCAGCGGAAATGAGCCATACACACAACACTGACATTATTAACTAAGTTCATATTGCAAACTTGTTAGCAGTTGATGTGATTATCCACACATCCAGCAGATGCAGGGATACATTAGCATTGATTTAGAGATGTGTTTCCGGCCACACATTGAATTCAAGTGCAATACTTACTCTCCTTGTAACTCTTTATTTGGTCTCCTTGAGGGAAATGCTAAATGCTCCACCATGTTCACCAGATAGCTTCTGACTTTGCTTCTACCTTTAAAACCATGCAAGTGAGACCAATGAGAGTGAACCAAAACAGGAAGTGTTGGGCTGTAAAACTTAAACAATAAGTTGAAATATGTATAACGCAGAGTTGGGTGATAATTCTCTGAGATTGTCACCACAAGTGACACCTTCCACACTGCACATTTTATTTGATTAAAAAATTAGATGAGATAAAAATAGATTTAAGTATACTCGGGATGTATATCAAAAGGCATTTTCCATTCTTGAGCATCATAACTAAATTAAAGTTGTATTAAAGGCAGTGTTCAAGAAATATAAAAATGAAAAGGGGAAACAAGATTTTTTATCACATGTATATATGTATATATACATATATACACACATCATATATACTATCAAAGCTTTTCTCACTATAGCCACATATATTCAGGCAAGGTGTGTATATTTAATGGGTGGGCCTGTGAACTGGAGCGCCCACACCTTATAACACTAAAGTTTACCTTCTTGACTCTCCTCCTTCCCCGCCCCAACAAACAGAGAGCCAGACAACTGTCTCCGCCACACGGATACGACTGCAGCCGCACTGTAAAAGGCACCACAACAACTGCAGCTGATTCCTCCCAGAACGTGTAATTTTCTCATTTAGCTCACAAGTGTTCGGCCCGACACCAATTAGCACGAGGCCCTGACCTCAGATGTCTGTACCAAGAGATATGGCGGCAAAAGACGCACCACGTGGCACACCTCAATCAGCCGCTCGCATCGTCTTTTCGATATTGCAGCCATCAAATCAAAGCCATATACATAATTCATACACCTCAGATTTGGAGGTTTATTATAACTCCTCTCTAACTCTGAGTGTATGATTATATCTTCAACTTTATAAAAATAGATGGATGGGCCTTTCTGTGCCATTTCCATATTATCTCTCAAGAACACTTGTTTTACATAGTCTCAATGGCTGTTGTTACAGCTTGCAATATCAAGACAAAGACAAGCTGTATGCATGTCATTACTACAAAAGTGATCAATAGCTTATGATCAAGTAGTAAAACATAATAGTAATAATTTAAATGACTTTCAATCCAAGTGAATGTAGATTTTGCTTAGATGTACCTGCTTGCAGAAATGCAGAAAATATTTTTTTTTGTCTGGCCATGTTATGCAATACCAGATCTCACCATTTGGGGTCGGGGTCATACCAAAGTGCTAGTACTGTCACCCATGGCCTCTCAATATGAATGTTAATTAGGTGGGTGTAATGGGCTTTGGGTCTAGCTAGATGTAATGGGAAGATAAGATTAATCTTTGACTGGGGAAATTGGAGGCTGAATCAGTGTCTTCTTATTTAGTCATATGATGGAGGCAATTAGGAAAGGTATTAGGAAAGAATCATGGTAGTATTCCAAATCAACGTCCTAAATAAAAACTCCATAGGACTAAAGATTCTGAGTAAAATCTGTGGCGTGGCATTAGTATGCACCATGAGCAACAACAAGATGAACTTTGGTTGTTTTGTCATTAACCTCTTGTACTCATCTTGAGTAGAAATTCACGTTTAGTGGACTCACATTAAAGCTGATTAGTTTCCTAATGCAATTATATTGATTTAATTTGATGATGTTTGCACCCGTGTCTACAGGCTTGTGATGTGTACATGTGTGACCAAGTGTGTACATATGCATATGCATGCATGCAAGTGCGTTTCTCTATGTGAGTCCATTTGCACGTGTGTGCATGCACATGTGTAAGTGTGCAGCATGCACATGTCTCTCCTCCTTGACGTCGTCTGTGCACCCCACCAGGCAGCTCTTGGCCTCTTCCTTTCATTGCTAAGAAACCATCCATTCTGTGTGAGTAATCAGAGCTGTGCCTCCAGGAGCCCAGCCAAGCCTCTCATCCTTGGGCTGCTCAAGAGCTGCTTTAATTAACCATCATACCACAGATGGGATCAATTTTTTTCCCTACCCCCTCTTTCTCGCTCTTTCTCTATGCCTCTCTCTCTCCCTTCTATCTCTGCTGCTTCTTTCCTGCACCCTTCTCTCCCATACACAAGCCCCATAATTGCACTGGAACAGTGCCAGCCGCCAGTCGGGCCCAGACTGCAGGCCTCTCCTCTCTCTCTGTTCTCCTCCTCAGCCCCTGGCCTCACCTGCTCAATACCTTATTAGTGTCAGGATCTGTAGAGAGCCATTGCGGATTAACTAAAGAGATGTGAGATTGATTTCTGCCCCTGCAGATAAAATTGAAGTTTTGTTCTTGTGCGTGTGTGTCTGTGTGTGTGTGCGTGCGTGTGTGTGCGTGTGTCTGCATGTGTGTGTCAACAAGGGACAAAGAGTGCAAAAGAAAGATATTTCAGAAAGCAAGAAATAGTATCTGATTTTTAGGCTACAATCTGGAGGGAACATACTCTATGCATGTGCACATGAATGTTGTGTGTGTGCATCACTGTTCTCTAGTATGTATGAGAGTTTTTGAAATGAGGGTTTGCTAATTTGCTATTGGAAGACCCACTTGAGCCTCTGCCTCTCTCACAAACAAATTAATCCCCCCTCTTGCTTTACCTTCATTGGTTTTCATGTGGCGCTATAAAGGCACTAGACAGGCATCTATTCCTCTGTGTTCTAGAGTGAGCTCCCCCATACACATGAACGAACACACACACACACACACACACACATACATTCATGCACAACCTCCAATCTGAAAGTCCAATCTCACATTCTAATCTGCTGCAGTTATAGTATCAACAAATGACGTGTTCGAGGAAATATCTTCACGAAAATAGCGCCCTATTGATTATTCATGGCACATGCATGGCTATATGTGTGACAACGAGGTCTCAGAGGCAGCCAGTTGGGCGAGAGATTAACATCTATTTCAGAGATAGGTGAATTTTTCGTGGAAGAGAGGTGTTGGGGGTGGGGTGGGCGGGTTTGTGTGGAGAGTTTCAGGGGGTTGGAGCTGGAGAGAGTGGAGGGTTGTCTCTTCAGGATTGTGCTGTAATCACAGGCCTCCGTCTGCATGGCACATCTCAAGAGTGGTGTCAGCTGGGCTCTCTTCTGTTTGCTAATAGCAGGGGGTCAGGACTCTCTCACAAAGAGGTGCGTTTGATCCCCAGGTATGGGACACACAGGGAAAGAGGTGACACTACTGAATACTAACAGGGAGAGCTACAAGGCTGCTTATCTTTTATCTGGTGTGTGTGTGAGCATGTTTGATGTACTAATGGCATTTGTGTTTTCGTAAGCAACCAGTTTAGGTGGTTTAAAGCTTGAAAAATGTGCTGTAGTTGAATTTGTCTCAAGGTCTAAATAAGAGAAACTGAAACTAATGATACTCTTCTAATACCTCTAATACTAAAAATAATATCAACACTACTACTAATAAGCGTGCAGCAGATAAAACAGCAGAGGCCCTTCTAACCAGCCTTGAGCAGCCAAAAGAAACTTTTTGAACAAATCCGTTCTTGTCGTGTGATGGCAGGTGCATTGCCTTTGTATGTTACAGCTGCTGATTTGTAGTGTGGTGTTTGTGCGTTTGTATACCAGCCATTGTGGTGACGGTTGTGTAGCAGTTCATGGGTCCCAGGGCCCAGCTGCCAGAGTGAGGCAGAAGAGTCAGACATCATTGTGGTGTGATTTCCTCCTCTCCTTGCAGATGGAGTGTTTTTGTCAGAGCGAGGGCTAGTGTGATTGCCTCTTCGCCACCGGTGTCAGCCCGGGATAATACTGCAGCCGTCCCCCCGGAACAAAACAGGATCAGCGCAATCCATTTTCTTTTTCTCTGCCAAAATGGAATAATTTCAAAGAGACAAACCCTGGTAGTCTCCAAAGCCGAGGTAAAATCAAAAGACAACCATTATGGCAAAAATAGGGAAAGAGGTGTTCCACCTTTCCCCTAGGCTCCACCAAATACTATGCCCAGCTCTAACTAACAAGCTCGGCCGGAGATAGACAATGAAAGTGGATTGAAGAGCAAAGCTAGCAATCTCACAAAACAGAGCACTAAAGTGATACATGAAAGATGCATGCACACAGACTGCAGATGAAGAAACAGTGTTGTTGCCAGTATGGCCCCATGTTTAAAGGCGCCACATTCAGATCTTTACATTCAGAACATGGTGGTTTTATCTATGCGCCCATACATCTGCAACAATCCGAGTTCTATGGCAACCTGCCCTTTACAATCCTAGTGACACTTCAGCAAAGTGTTGTGGCTAAAGGGGGGCGGGAGCCGGGAGGCTTTCCCTCAAAGAGCTAAGAGCATCTTATTGGGAAAAGGGGCTAAGAGTGTTGTTGTGATGCCTGACGCAATATTCTTGGGTCATAGATATTCAAGAACCATGCCTCCCTTTCCATTCTCTCTTCCTTTTGACATAACACCTCAGTTGGGACACAGAGTCCCATAGTCAATCACCTGCAAATGAATATATCCATGCAGTGTTAGCGGTGTGATGGGGTTGATGGTCTGATGTGTGATAAAGATAGGGACCGTCAGACACGAAGACACTTTTAAGGTGCTTTTTTCTTCTCATTGTTGTGTAACAGAAATGATCAAAAGCGACTGAATTTACCTGTAGGTTTTTTAGGGTATGTTTTCAAGAGAAGTAACTCTTCACATATTCACCTATTTCACTTGGCATGATGTTTGAAGCTCTGCAATGCACAGGTGTTTGAAGGACAATATCGAAAGTTGTCTGTTACTGTACAGTGTGAATGAATGAAGAGTGATTGAGTGCAGTACTCCACACCACCTATATAAAGCAGTAGTATTGCAATGTGAGAGAGAGAGAGATAGTGAGAGTGAAAGAAAAAGGGTGAAAGAGAGAGAGAGGCATAAATGAGGTGAAGGGAAGTAGAAGTGTCCAGTAGGGGGTCTGCTACTGTGGGAAGAGAGAGGGATAAGGGGAAGTGGGGGAGGAGGGCATGCTCTATGTACCGCCTGGGCCAATGCATGAGGGTTTGGGGCTAAGTGTCTCATCAGCATCCAGCTCAGGTGCTGCCAGGGCCCACGCACTAACTATGCCCTGACTTGATTGTAATTGCCTGAATTCGACTCCTGCTGCTCCCTCCTGGCTATATCACAGGCCCATTTAACTCCACAGAGCCTGGGGACCGTGCAGCAGAGCCACAGAGAGCAGCTGACTGCCTCTTGTTGAAGCCTGTGGGTTTCAGGGGGATCCTCTCTTGTGCTGTCTGCTTTGTTGGGGGGGTGGGGGGGTCACAGGTGCATGCACCCTCCCCTCCTCCTCCTCTGGGTGTTTGTGAACATGAACCATGTAGCTGCTGCAGGCGTACTCCGACAGCGATGGCATGAGCATGACAAAGGTATTTGCTGTTTTAATGTCCAGTTATGGGAAATAGAAATTTTCCGAGTAGCTGTCCTGAGGCCACTTGTTCCAAAACGCTTTACAGCATGTACGGGTCTGAAAAATGTAACTTCTTTTTATATTTTATGAAAACCATAAATTTGTTAAAATTATCTTTCGAATCCTCACACAATCGGCTCGAAACAAATTGTTTTTGTTAGCTTGTTTTTATCATGTCCAATTCAAAGCCAAATGCCCTTGATTGCTTCGTGTTGCCACCTACAGTACTTTTAT
This sequence comes from Etheostoma cragini, assembly GCF_013103735.1. Lineage (NCBI taxonomy): Eukaryota > Metazoa > Chordata > Actinopteri > Perciformes > Percidae > Etheostoma > Etheostoma cragini. The sequence goes on from NC_048426.1 coordinate 7,069,106, forward strand.
TCTACATAGAGTTGTGAAAACCATTACCATGCTGTCGTTATGCTAATGTTTTGGGGGTTGAAATTGCTCAAATCTTCTTTCAAAAGACGAACAAAACTCCTCCTGATGCTAGAAATAATTGAGTGGAAAAACACAACACTACCATCAACAACAACTTTACAGTAAGTACATTTGGGTTTTCTCCTACAATGCATATTAATTGGTTCAAAATGTATAGTAATAGAACAGTCAAGCTGCCTACATTCAAGTCCCTTTGTTTGTGACATTTGTAACTGACAAGGGCATGGATGAAGTACTTCCCTCCTGTCGACAAATGTGCTTATTCAAAAACAAGACACAAAATTACGAGCAGAACTGGATTTACCGAAGGTAATATGTAACCGGTTTCCCAATTGGCCAGCTTTGGAAAATGCAGCAGGGTTAACTTTAAAAGTTAGCCTGTGGTGCTCCTCAACCTGTGATAATAAGCCTGTCTGTAATGAAGAACGGGCTTGTTGCCAACAGGTGGTCTCTTTAAAAGACCAGAGCCACAGCACTCAGGGTGGGGAAAAAACTGCCATGGCAAAATGTGTCAGAATCTAATGTTCTGCAGAGTGAAAAGCCTGTTTTCTGTCTTTTGTTCCCAGCTAGAGATTTAGGCTTGTTCCCCATTGTTCAGGGCACAAACGAGCAACAGTCTTTTTTGACACGGAGCCACAGATGAATAAAGACTGGAGCTGACTAGTCACAGGAAAGAGCTTTCTTTTTGGAGGGCTTGGAGCCCATTAAGAGTTTGTGAGATATGAATGGATATGAATCCTCTCCTTCGACCCCATCAAAAAAAAAATACAACTGGACCCATAGAAGACGAGGAACACCTCTGTGTCTTTTTACCGAGGTTCCCAAGGACGTTACTAGAAATCAGGCAGAGGGAGGACTGATTGACAGGCAGGGATTACATACAGTAGAGTCAATGAGGAAGTGGCTCTTTGTTAATTTGAAAGGGTACTCTATGCCCACCCAACCTTGACACTAGTGTTGACATATTGACTTTATTTTCTTGAACTAAGCTGTAGAAAATAAGACAAGCAATTACAGTGATTACATATTGCATTATTGTGATTTAAACAGTAAAATGTTTAAGTAAATTCCTTGCAGGAAGCTGCACATATAAATATCTGTTATCCACTGTGCCCATGCAATGAAACAGACAGGATAAAGATAATAAGATATTTTAGTGCACCACTTGATGCAGACGCTGGTCAGTGTGCTTGGCTCAATGGGCAGATGATGGCTGGATCCCAGCAAACGCAGCCCACAAAATACAACCTTTTGTCCAACTCCATAATCCATTTGTTACGCATAGACCAATTTGTCCTCATTAACCCTCATTCGGGGGACTATGTTTGAGACAAAAGCTCCTGGTGAACAATGACCAATCCCCCCCCCCCCCGCCCCAATGTCCATCCACATCCACATTGCTGCAGCTCAAGTGCTCCCCTTCCCAGCACATTGTGGCCCCTTGTTGCCCAGAAGGTTCCAGTCTATGAGCAAGAGACAGAAAAAGCTGAACAAGCGAGGTACACCTGAAAGAGGGGGTGAAAAAAAAAATCCCCAATACAGCATTAAGAATGAAATATCTTCCGAAAAAACACAATGCAACGTCTTCTATTGTATTCAGGTCACTCCATCAATCAACTCTGAAATAAACCTTGACGTGACATACAAAGAGCAACTGCAAAGAAAAGGAAGGGGAGTTACAGTAATTTCCAAAGACGTGAGAAAGTAGTTTTTTCTCTGTCACACCTGTTGCAGAATGAATTTAAAAATGCCCTTCATTTGTTGTCTGAGAAGAAGCACAAGAGGAGTTACTTTTAAAAGTAGTGTAAACGTTTATTTGCAAATAATGACTTTAAATGAGTTTCATGTTTTTAAAAAGGTAAATAAAGGCCAGCAAAATGTATTTACAAAGCACTTTTTACAGTTAAACATGATACATATTAGAAAGACAATACACAAATAAAATTACATAATACACAAAGTGCAGACAGGTCAAATGGATATGGATGTGTCATTAAGGAAGTTGCTACTTTCTTTCTCACTTTCCATTCCTCTCCTTTACAGCTGTGGTCGTACATTTATTTCTCTGTGGCAGGTGCGTCGAAAAGGCAAAGGTTACAAGCAACATTTGTTAAAGAAGTCCCGCACACTGTCTATCACGCTTTGCAAATACTTTATTTCACAACGTATCAGTCACACAGACATTTGTCAGGTGAATTTACACTTCACATTGAATTGTGCGCTCATGTAGTTTGTTTGACTACTCTGAACCAATCAGAATCGGCTCACATGTGACGTCATTTGTTCCCAAAAAACGTCATCATCTGTGAGTAACAACATACAAATAGAGGTAATGTGAGTTCTCTTTTAACGCAGTCAGAATACTAACAACCATTCGACCTTAACAGATTTTAGAAATCTGACTAGAAATTTAAGTTGAACTCATCATTCAGGCCTTTGCGAGATAGTGTTTCTAAGGTGAAATTCTAGTATGCTTCACGTCTTTTTAATAATAGATCACAGTTACCCCCTCTCTGTGGCAACTTTACATGTCATATCTCATCTCTACGTTTTTTTGTGGTTTTGGGACCATGAACTATTTTTAAAAAGACGTGAAGCATACTGGATTTTCACATTAGAAACACTATCTCCCAAAGGCCTGAATGATGAGTTCAACTTAAATAGACAGATTACCTCTGTGTGTTAGTCACAGATGATGATGGATAGTTTTTTTGGGAACAAATGACGTCAACTGTGAACAGATTCTGATAGGTTCAGAGTAGTCAACCAAACTACTTGAGCTCACAATTCAATGTGAAGTGTAAATTCACCCAAAAAAGGTCTGTGTGACCGAAACGTAGTGAAATAAAGTGTTTGAGAGGCGTAATGGACAGTGTGTGGAACGTCTTTAACAAGTTAACAGTTTACTAAATTGTAGTATTTTAATGACAAATTGTCATTTTTTTAAATGTGAAATTACATGTTCTGGCTCCATTGGTACTTTAACAGTCAGACTCTTTTAGTTGAGTTTATTTCTTCTCGCTCACAGTATCTCAATCTACTTGTATATTTTATGATACATGAATACAGGTAAATCTTCATTGCATCAACAGTTCATCATGATTTCTCAATCAGCGTGTTCTCATCTAAACTCACATTTAGGTCCACATGTTTACTATGAATCCATTTATGTCTGAAAAGTGTTAATGTTAAGAGTTAACCGTAAAACAGCTGTTGATAAGTGCACTTGGCAGGTTTGGGCTGAAGGACTTATTGCTCTGATGACTCCTTGTAATAAACAAAGAATGGGCCCAGGTTTACTCATAAAAAGTCAAAAGAAAAAAATAATTGTTGCTTCAGCAGCTTTCTCAGTTAGAGCTCTACGAGAAAGCCTTTTATAAACATGTCACAGTGTCAAACACAGTTGCATCTCATTTAATGCTGGTTTGTTGGGTATCCAATATGTTTTCCAAACAGTGTTGCAGTAATCAGGTCATTTGTTATAATGACAACCATTAGGGTTGATCATCGTCACACAGCAGTCAGGCAGATAAATCAGGTGCTCTGAGATTCATCTCAATTACACACACACACACACACACACACACACACACACACACACACACACACACACACACACACACACACACACACACACACACACACACACAAACACACACACACCACCCCCGTCTGCACTGTCATTGAATGATAAATTCATTTATTAATCATTTTCGAGGTGCAGTTAAGGTTGTTGTATTATCTATTGGAGTGAAAAATTTGGCCGCAACAATTGATCATTTATTAATTGAAAATTGTATATTGCTGTAATTGAAAATAAAAAAGAATCATTAATTGCAGCCCTATATTCTACCAATAAAGAAATGACTACATTGGTGGTTTTAAAAGTGTTGACTATGAATGAATGAATGACAAATGAAAATGTACAACTCAACACAAAAAAAACACATAACAGCGTAAATACAAGTAAGGTACATAAAGTTAACATTTCAACATAAAACCATATTAAACCAGAATAAATTATGATACAAGTTAGAGCTGCACAACATGTATTTTTTTTTTCCTCTTCACAATTTCAACTGGCACAATAAACACCTTTTAAAAGGCTGGGTACAACAGTGAAACCTTGAGTCTTCGGGACAGTAATAGTACGTTCCATTTACCTTGGAAAGCCAGTCATTCATCAACAGGAGTTGAATGTGTTCCATTTATGACTTTTTAAATTCTTTTCAACATACTATACTATGACTTATCATTACTTTTTGTGGTGTGCTATAATGACCATACCTTGAAACTTGGAAGCCGGCACTAGGAATGACACCCAAGTGACACCTGAGTTGAATACGTTCCATTTATGACGTTTTTCTACATACTGTGACTTTTCTCATCCATTTTTTCAAACTTACTATACCATGACTTTTTATCACTTTTTTTCAAACATAATATAGTATGACAATGTTCAACATTCCACACCAAATGTGCAAAAGGCATGTCCAAAGTTACGTCCATGGCCTGATTTCAAAGGGGCAGAGTTAGAGTTATATGTTGTAAACTTCAATGTCAACAAACTTTGCATTATTTTTAACAAATCCGGTCAGATGTAAAAGTAAGGTAGAATTGTTCAGATATGTTCACACCTGAGTGAGTTGAAAGGCAGGAGGCTGCATGTTCAAATCTTATATGTTTCACTAAGTTTTGTGATTAAATACACTAGGTTGAAGAGACAAATATGACAAAAACATGAGTACGTGTGTCATGTCAGATAGCCAGGATTATTGAAAACAGGAGGTTGAGTGTTCAAATCCTACAGGTCTCAGTGAGTCTTGAGGTCAGATGTACTAAGTAAAAGAGACAAATATGCTGAAATAATGAACTTTTGTGTCAGGTCAGTTAATTTAAGATTGTAAGAGAATGATTGGCTAACCGAATGTTGTGTGTTCAAATCTGCATATTTGAGAACAGTCATACGTGTAGAGGTATTGGTGTAATGGGTTGTTCCTGGCTCATAAGTAAACTGCTGGATTGAACAGCCCAGCTGTTGAGGGTTCAAACCTCACAAGATGTGTTGATTTTTAAGGATTAACTGAGAACATGAAGATGTCAATTACAACAGGAGAACAGTCTAGAAAAAGAGTACAACTGTTGGTTTAGAGCAATGTTTCCCAAACTTAGGGTCGGGACCCAAAATGTGTCACAGTCCCGTTTTATTGGGTCGCCAATTGGCAGATTAAAATGCATATCAATCTTATGTGAATGAGCGTTCTATTTGCTACACTGGTCTGTTCAGCTCAGATGCTGTTGGGGTTTTTCTCTCTCTCTCTTCTCTTATCCTAGAAAGGGATAAGAAAATGAGTTGAGAAAGGGGTGAGACACAGAAAGGAGAGTAGAGACCTTTTCTGTTTTTGTTTACTTTTATAATGGAATAAATATACTTTATGTAGATGTTACAATGATTTATGGTGTATTTTTGTAAATTTGGGTCCCGGGGAGACACCGAATTTCTCTTTTGGGTCTTGAGCTGAAAAAGTTTGGGAACCACTGGTTTAGAGGATAGTTAGTGGCACATAAGGTGAAAGCTGGTTGGATGTAAAACTTCTGTTGTGGGTTCAACTCTCAGGCATGTTGCATTTTAAGGTCTTACAGTGAACATGAAGATGTCAATTACAACAGGAGAACAGTCTAGAGCAGTTGGGGTAGAGGGTAGTGTGTCTCACAAAGGGGAAAGCTGGTTCAGGGTTCAATACCAGATGAGATTAAAGTCATATTATGTTTAATTTAAACGCTCTAGATTTTTTATGCAATTTTAAGACTTTTTTCGACATGCTAGTCTATGACATTTTCATCACTTTTTTAACATGACTTTTTTCAACATACTATACTGTAACTTTTTTATCACTTTTTTGACATACTGTACTGTGACTTTTTTCACTTATTCAACATTATTATGACTTTTTATGACTTTTTTGACATATTATACTGTGACATTTTTAAGACATACTATGCTATGACTTTTTTATCACTTTTTTCGACATGCTATACTATGACTTTTTATCACTTTTTTCAACATACTATACAATAACTTTTTCATCACTTTTATGACATACTATACCGTGACTTTTTATTACTTTATTCAACATGCTATATTATGACTTTTTTTTATCACTTTTCAACATACTATACTATGACTTTTTCATTACTTTTTAAAGTTTAACACACTATACCGTGACTTTTTATTACTTTTTTCAACATACTACATAATAACGTTCAATTACTTTTTTTTACATATTGTACTGTTTCTTTTTAGACATGCTATACTATGACTTTAAAAAAAAAAAATGTACATGCTATACCATGACTTTTTTAACACTTTTTTGACATGGTGTACCATGACTTTTTTTTTATCCATTTTTTCGACATACTATACTATGACTTTTTAAATCACTTTTTTTGACATACTATACTATGACTTTTCATCACTTTTTTACATATTGTACTGTAACTTTTGGTCGACATACTATTCTATGAGTTTTTAATCAGTTTTTTCGACACACTATACTATAACTTTTTTATCACTTTTTTGACATGCTATACTATGACTTTTTTCGACATGCTATACTGTGACTTTTTAATCACTTTTTGACATGCTATACCATTACTTTTTTCAACATACTATACTATAACTTTTTCATCACTTTTATGACATACTATACCATGACTTTTTTTTTAATCAGTTTTTTTGACACACTACACTATGACTTATTATCACCTTTTTCAACATACTATACTATGACTTTTGTGGACATGCTATACTATGACTTTTTATCACTTTTTGGGGGCTTACTATACTATGACTTTTTTTGCCAATTTTTCGACATGCAATTTTTCGACATGCCTTTTCGACATGACTTTTCTATCACTTTATTCAACATAATATATTATTACTTTTTTATTACTTTTTTCGACATGCTATACTATGACTTTTATCACTTTTTTCAACATACTATACAATAACTTTTTCATCCCTTTTATGACATACTATACCGTAACTTTTTATTACTTCATTCAAAACGCTACATTATGACTTTTTTCATCACTTTTTCAACTACTATACTATTTCTTTTTTTAACTTTTTAAAGTTTAACATACTATACCGTGACTTTTTATTACTTTTTTCAACATACTACATTATGACTTTTTATTACTTTTTTTACATATTTTACTGTGACTTTTTGTCGACATACTATACTATGAGTTTTTAATCAGTTTTTCTGACACACTATACTATAACCTTTTTAGCACGTTTTTGACATGCTATAGTATGACTTTTTTTATCACTTTTTGGACATGCTATACTATGACTTTTTTGACATGCTATACTATGACTTTTTTTATCACTTTTTGGACATGCTATACTACGACTTTTTTGACATGCTATAATATGACTTTTTTATGACTTTTTGACATGCTATACTGTGACTTTTTATCACTTTTTTGAAATGCTATACCATTACTTTTTTCAACATACTATACTATAACTTTTTCATCACTTTTATGACATACTATACCGTGACTTTTTATTACTTTATTCAACATGCTATATTATGACTTTTTTTAATCACTTTTTCCACCTACTATACCATGACTTTTTCATTACTTTTTTAACATACTATACCGTGACTTTTTATTACTTTTTCAACATACTACATTATTACTTTTTATTACTTTTTTTACATATTGAACTGTGACTTTTTGTTGACATACTATACCATGACTTTTTAATCAGTTTTTTCAACATACTATACTATGACTTTTGTGAACATGCTGTTCTATGACTTTTTTATCAACTTTTGGACATGCTATACTACGACTTTTTTATCACTTTTTTTGAAATACTATACTATGACTTTTTTATCACTTTTTTGGACTTGCTATACTATGACTTTATCATCATTTTTTTTGACCTGCTATGCTATCACTTTTTCATCACTTTTTTGACATATTATACTATGACTTTTTTATCACTTTTTTTGGGCTTACTATACTATGACTTTTTTTGCCAATTTTCAACATGCTATAGTATGACTTTCTTTGACATGCTATACTATGACTTTTCTATCACTTTATTTAACCTAATATATTATGACTTTTTTTATCAGTTTTTAGACGTACCATACTATGAAGTTTTTTATCACTTTTTTCAACATACTGTACAATAACCTTTTCATCACTTTTTTGATATACTATACCGTGACTTTTTATTACTTTATTCAAAACGCCATATTATGACTTTTTTTTTATCACTTTTTCAACATACTACATTTTGACTTTTTATGATTTTTTTTTACATATTGTACTGTGACTTGTTGTTAACATACTATACTATGAGTTTTTAATCAGTTTTTCTGACACACTATACTATAACATTTTTAGCACTTTTTTGACATGCTATACTATGACTTTTTTATCACTTTTTGGACATGCTATACTATGACCTTTTTGACATGCTATACTATGACTTTTTTATCACTTTTTTCGACATGCTATACTATGACTTTTTATCATCCCTTTTATGACATACTATACCGTGACTTTTTATTACTTTATTCAACATGCTATATTATGACTTTTTTAACATACTATACTATGACTTTTGTGAACATGCTATACTATGACTTTTTTTTATCACTTTTTGGACATGCTATACTACGACTTTTTTTCCACATTTTTCGACATACTATACCATGACCTTTTCGACATACTATACCATGACTTTTTTGACAAACTATGCTATGACTTTTTTATCACTTTTTGGGACTTGCTATACTATGACTTTTTTTGCCAATTTTTCGACATGCTATAGTATGACTTTCTTCGACATGCTATATTATGACTTTTCTATTACTTCATTTAACCTAATATATTATGACTTTTTTATCACTTTTTAGACGTACCATACTATGACTTTTTTTACATGCTATACTATGACTTTTTTATCACTTTTTAGACGTACCATACTATGACTTTTTTGACATGCTATAATATGACTTTTTTATGACTTTTTGACATGCTATACTGTGACTTTTTATCACTTTTTTGAAATGCTATACCATTACTTTTTTCAACATGCTATACTATAACTTTTTCATCACTTTTATGACATACTATACCGTGACTTTTTATTACTTTATTCAACATGCTATATTATGACTTTTTTTTATCACTTTTTCAACATACTATACTATGACTTTTTCATTACTTTTTTAACATACTATACCGTGACTTTTTTGTACTTTTTCATCATTGTACATTATGACTTTTTATTACTTTTTTTACATATTGAACTGTGACTTTTTGTTGACATACTATACCATGACTTTTTAATCCGTTTTTTCTACACAACACACTATGACTTTTTTGTCACCTTTTTTAACATACTATACTATGACTTTTTTTATCACTTTTTTCAACATACTATACTATGACTTTTGTGAACATGCTGTTCTATGACTTTTTTATCAATTTTTGGACATGCTATACTACGAC
>NC_048426.1:7078808-7081558 GCF_013103735.1 Etheostoma cragini
GATAAAAAAAGTCATAATATAGCGTTTTGAATAAAGTAATAAAAAGTCACGGTATAGTATATCATAAAAGTGATGAAAAAGTTATTGTACAGTATGTTGAAAAAAGTGATAAAAAACTTCATAGTATGGTACGTCTAAAAAGTGATAAAAAAGTCATAATATATTAGGTTAAATAAAGTGATAGAAAAGTCATAGTAAAGCATGTCAAAGAAAGTCATACTATAGCATGTTGAAAATTGGCAAACAAAAGTCATAGTATAGCAAGTCCCAAAAAAAGTGATAAAAAAGTCATAGTATAATATGTCAAAAAAGTGATGAAAAAGTCATAGTATAGCAGGTCAAAAAAAGTGATGATAAAGTCATAGTATAGCAAGTCCCAAAAAGTGATAAAAAAGTCATAGTATAGTATTTCAAAAAAAGTGATAAAAAAGTCGTAGTATAGCATGTCCAAAAATTGATAAAAAAGTCATAGAACAGCATGTTCACAAAAGTCATAGTATAGTATGTTAAAAAAGGTGACAAAAAAGTCATAGTGGGTTGTGTAGAAAAAACTGATTAAAAAGTCATGGTATAGTATGTCAACAAAAAGTCACAGTTTAATATGTAAAAAAAGTCATAAAAAGTCATAATGTAGTATGATGAAAAAGTAAAAAAAAGTCACGGTATGGTATGTTAAAAAAGTAATGAAAAAGTCATAGTATAGTAGGTGGAAAAAGTGATTAAAAAAAGTCATAATATAGCATGTTGAATAAAGTAATAAAAAGTCACGGTATAGTATGTCATAAAAGTGATGAAAAGTTATAGTATGTTGAAAAAAGTAATGGTATAGCATTTCAAAAAAGTGATAAAAAGTCACAGTATAGCATGTCAAAAAGTCATAAAAAAGTCATATTATAGCATGTCAAAAAAGTCATAGTATAGCATGTCCAAAAAGTGATAAAAAGTCATAGTATAGCATGTTGAAAAAAGTCATAGTATAGCATGTCAAAAAAGTGCTAAAAAAGTTATAGTATAGTGTGTCAGAAAACTGATTAAAAACTCATAGTATAGTATGTCGACAAAAAGTCCCAGTACAATATGTAAAAAAAGTAATAAAAAGTCATAATGTAGTATGTTGAAAAAAGTAATAAAAAGTCACGGTATAGTATGTTAAACTTAAAAAAGTGATGAAAGTATAGTATGTTGAAAAAGTGATGAAAAAAGTCATAATATAGCGTTTTGAATAAAGTAATAAAAAGTCACGGTATAGTATGTCATAAAAGGGATGAAAAAGTGATTGTATAGTATGTTGAAAAAAGTGATAAAAGTCATAGTATTGCATGTTTAAGAAAGTCATAGTATAGTATATTCAAAAAACGTCACAGTATTGCATGTTGAAAAAGTGATAAAAATTTAGTATGTTAAAAAAAGGTGATAAAAAGTCACAATATAGTATGTCGAAAAAAGCGATTAAAAAGTAGGATGTCAAAAAATTTGAAAACGTTATAGTATAGCATGTCAAAAACAGTGATAAATAAGTCATATTATAGCATGTTGAAAAAAGTGATAAAAAGTCATAGCATGTCGAAAATAGTGATAAAAAAGTCATAGTATGGTACGTCCAAAAAGTGATAAAAAAGTCATAATATATTATGTTGAATAAAGTGATAGAAAAGTCATAGTATAGCATGTCGGAGAAAGTCATACTATAGCATGTCGAAAAATTGCCTAAAAAAGTCATAGTATAGTAAGCCCAAAAAAAGTGATAAAAAAGTCATAGTATAGTATGTCGAAAAAAGTGATGATAAAGTCAAAGTATAGCAAGTCAAAAAAAGTCATAAAAAAGTCATAGTATAGCATGTCAAAAAAAGTCACAAAAAAGTCATAGCATAGATTGCTATAAAGTCATAGTATAGTATGTAAAACTATAGTATAGTATATAGTATAGTATGTAAAAAAATTGAAAAAAAGTCATTGTATAGCATGTCTAAAAAGTAAAAGTACAATATGTAAAAAAAAACGTCATTAAAAGTCATAATGTAGTATGTTGAAAAAGTGATGAAAAAGTCTTAGTGTAGTATGTTGAAAAAGTGATTAAAAAAAGTCGACAAAAAGTCACAGTACAATATGTCAAAAAACTCTGAAAAAGTCACAATATAGTAGGTTGAATAAAGTAATAAAAAGTCACCGTATAGTACGTCAAAAAGTGATAGAAAAGTCACTACATACTATAGTATGTTGAAAAAGTAATGGTATAGCATGTCAAAAAAGTGAGAAAAAAGTCACAGTATAGTATGTCGAAAAAAGTCATGAAAAAGTCATAGCATAGTGTGACGAAAAAAAGGACAAAAAGTTATAGTATAGCATGTCAAAAAAGTCATAGTATAGCATGTCAAAAGAAGTCATAAAAAAATCATAATGTAGTATGTTTAAAAAAGTAATAAAAAGTCACGGTATAGTATGTTAAACTTAAAAAAGTGATGAAAAGTCATAGTATAGTATGTTGAAAAAGTGATAAAAAAAAGTCGTAATATAGCGTTTTGAATAAAGTAATAAAAAGTCAAGGTATATTATATCATAAAAGTGATGAAAAAGTTATTGTATACTATGTTGGAAAGAGTGATAATAAAGTCACAATATAGTATGTCGAAAAAAGCGATTAAAAAGTAGGATGTCAAAAATTTTGAAAAAAGTTATAGTATAGCATGTCAAAAACAGTGATAAATAAGTCCTATTATAGCATGTTGAAAAAAGTGATAAAAAGTCATAGT